>NC_072461.1:26749731-27049731 GCF_027596085.1 Anoplopoma fimbria | reverse complement strand
CATTTTTGTAATCTTTTAAACAATTTAATGATTATAATAATTCTCCATTTTTGTAATCTTTTAAACAATTTAATGATTATAATAATTCTCCATTTTTGTAATCTTTTAAACAATTTAATGATTATAATAATTCTCCATTTTTGTAATCTTTTAAACAATTTAATGATTATAATAATTCTCCATTTTTGTAATCTTTTAAACAATTTAATGATAGAACAATAATTTTATGATAATTATGGAATCATTATTTAATTGTATATATGTTATGCTACATACACTTAATTATATCTGCATGTATATTTGCAGAAATAATGTATATAAGTACATAAACATAATAATATTATAATAATTCTCCATTTTTGTAATTTGATCCAATTTAATGTCTTTTTATGATAATTATTATAAATATATAATGCTAAAAAATTATATCTGCTGGTTATAGACTCAAAATATATATATAATATATAATATATAAAAATTATTATTGGCTTTATTCCTTGATTGTTTTTGTTGTATTCATAATACTAATATTTTTATACTCCTTTTATATGTTTTCTTCTATCAAAATTGTCAATTGTTAATTTTGGAATAAGAAAATAACATATTATAATAATTCTCCATTTTTGGTTTGATCCCTGGAAATCAGTTGAAATTATTATGTTTTTTTTTAAATATTATAATAAAAAAAAAAAACCGCTGGTTATAGACTTGTGTGGAGAACATTCTGAAATATATATATACACACACATATATATATATATATACATATATACATACAGTACCAGTCAAAAGTTTGGGCACACCTTCTCATTCAATGGTTTTTCTTTATTTTTATTTTTTTCTACATTGTAGATTAATATTGAAGACATCCAAACTATGAAGGAACATATGGAATTATGTGGTAAACAGACAAATGCTCAACAAACCAGAATATGTTTTATATTTTACATTCTTCAAAGTAGTTGAATGAGAAGGTGTGTCCAAACTTTTGACTGCTACTGTATATATATATATATATATATATATATATATATATATAAAGTCACCTATATGAATAAACATAAAATGAATAAACATCTATTTTTCTCCTGTTTCTAACCACGACTTTACTGCGTGTTAAGTAACAACTAAAAGCTTTTCCACTGTGAAGAGCAGATCTACGAGGTGTCCCTGAAGGCAGCGTTACGTCAGGTCTCTGGGAAATGATGGCAGTGTTGTTGTTTAGCTCACTATGGCAGCAGGCCCTCTGGGAAAAGAAAACACACTGATGTGCAGTTCACTGGCCCTGCTGGGAAACCAGCAGCTGCTCTGCAAACATGATAAAGTACCATTTGCTCAAGTTACATTAGATTTAAGTACAATTCAAAGGTGCTTGTACTTGAATATGTTCATTTTCACACCACATTAAGAGGGAAATATTGTGTGTTTTACCTCATTTGTATCCATATTTTTATTAAAAGAGCTTTAGTCATTACATTTTTTGCCGATTTCATCAGTGTATTTATCGGAGTATTTAAAATTTGTTAAACTCTACAGTTTTAAAATACTGCTTTAATGTTAAACGCATTTATCAAATAATTAGATGGAATGAAATAAAATTAATTCTAGCATACGGTTTTAATTTCCAACATGTTTTATCTATTCTTATTATAATTGCTATTATTTTTAATCTTATATTATTATTATTAGGTATTTGTTTCCCATTTCATTTTTGTATTATTTTCATTGTCGGATTTTTGTTGCCTCAATACATCCTGAAATATTGTAATCCCGGTAACGATTTTAATGTTAAGCACTGTGTAACTTTAATAAAATGTTATATTTATTATAATTCTTATTGTGAACCTTCATCACCTATTCAAGCTCAAGTTTTTTAAGTGACATTTTTAGTGACATTTACTTAAGATTTGTTCTGAAGCAAAGGATCTGAGCTACAACTAATGATTGTCTTAATTATTGATTAAACTGACAATAATTTGCTTGATTTACTGATTCATTTGGTTTCTTTGGTCTTTAAAATGTCTTAAAAATTGTTGTATAAAATTGCTAATATTAAGTTTATGTGATGTCTTCAAATGTTTCCTTTTGATCGACTTATCACACGGGAAAAAAAACCCCCAAAAAACACATGATTTCACAATGATAGCAGCAAACTACATGTGTGAAAAGCTGGAATAATCACAAATTGTTTCTTATTTGCTAAGCGAATAACAAGTCTGAGTTCATGACAAACCAGCTAATAAATGACAACAAATGCAGTAAAACTCTCTGAACAAACACAAAGATCCACAGCTCTCCACTAGAAGAAGACGAGGTGAGTCTGAACTCATCTCTGACGGATCCAGTGAAGAAGCTTCTGTCAATTTCACATCCAACACTGCCTCCTACTGACCAACATCAGGAAACACCACACCAAAACATCCATCATCTTAATAAGATCACTGCCACGCTCTCAAAATGATTAGTTACTCTAATTTATTTATTTAAATGAGCAGCAAATATGTCAACAAAACAAATGAACGCATCAGATTGGACGCCGTTATTCTACAGATGATGAATGGAGAACTTTAATTAAGGTTATTTATTCACAAATGTGTTTTTTAAGGGAAGAGAACACAAACATATTTCACGCTGATAGAAGAACAGGTGTGAGAAGTGATTGAGCAGATTCTAAACAGGAACATCTGCTGCACCAGCTGAGGGCTGAACGGAACTACAAACATGTCTGACCTCCGCTGGCCTTTCTCACCGCCGAGCTGCTGCACTCCAAAACTCACAAAGCTGCAGCTGCTGGAGGAGAAAACAGTGTGTGTGTGTGTGTGTGTGTGTGTGTGTGTGTGTGTGTGTGTGTGTGTGTGTGTGTGTGTGTGTGTGTGTGTGTGTGTGTGTGTGTGTGTGTGTGTGAGAGAGAATAAGAGAACATGGAAAAGGGCCGATATCAGTGTATGAAGATCAATACCGATGCCAATAATCTCGCAGTTAAATTATCAGCAGCTGATGTTTTGTGCAGAAATATTTCATGCCAGAAAAACTCCAAATATGTTTCCACAACGTTTCTTTCTGCCTGAAGAAGCTTTGAGCATGAAACAGAAAGTATAATAATATAGTTAAAGTTTCTTGAGAGACAAATTAAATCTAAACTCTGTATGGAAAATATAATGTTTAGTGGTCACTGAATAAATCAATTTCACTCTTTGTTCAAGTTAGGATAATTTATAGGAATCATATTGTGATTAAAACAGACATCGCAATCAAAATTCTGCATCTAAATTGATAATTACAAGCACATACTAACTCAAATTTATCAGAAAATCTGATTATTTTAAATAAATAAATAAAAAGGTCTAAATCAAGAATAATTTGTTCCATTAACATTTAGCTTCTTATACATTTTTTGGTAAATTTTTCTAGGGTGCAAAAATGGACTCCATTAAATATTTGTTGGAGAAAGCTGGTTTCATTTGATACGTTTCTTTTAATGAAAACAAAACCAAAATGGTGCTAGTGCATCTCTCAATACTTTCTGTCTCTGGCTCTCAACTACAAGCCCATCGGTTGCTCCTGAAGATGCTCACAAATATATAGTTTAATGTTTTCCTGTAGTTCATACAAAGTGTACTGAAACAGAAGGAAGTAGGGCATTTGCTGGGGACTATTTTTCAGCGGCGGATTAATCCACATTGGGTGCTTTAGTGGTGCAGATTATTCTTCTATGGATGCACTTTAAAAAATAAAAATAAAACCTAACTAACTAACTTCATCTATAAAATGTGAGAAGAGCAAATTTGTGCTTAAATGAACGTACCTTGCCATTATTACCATTTCCACATCACCTTATATTATCTTAAATAGATAAACCAGCCATTCTAAATCTGATTTGTTGCCTAGCAACTACTTTTACAAGTTAGTGTTGAGCCCTGAAAACAGGTTTTTGAAACCTCTAAATGAAATGCTTTCCCAGCCAATTTTACAACCACATTAGGAGCAACTAAAAACACAGACTGCTGACTTTTTTTGTACAATAATTCCCCGGTTAAAAATAAATGAAAAAAAGAAAAAAGAAACCCATTTGGGCCGAATCCCAGAATCCTTTGCGAGCTCAGAGAGAGAGAGACGGCCAGCCTTAAAGTCTGCTGTGATTTAAGTAAAGCTCTGCTCCCATCTGCTGGAAACCAACACCAGAGGATGTTGTTGTGCTGCTGCTCCACTGACATGCTTTACTGATCCCCCAGGAGAGAGCGACGCCAACAACCCCCCCGCCCGTCTTCACTTTACTTACTCTCTCACTCACCACAAGACTCGAGTAGAACACAAATAGAAACGAAGCGGCGTTTATAAAAGAGGTCGACCACACCCGGCACGAGACGGAGAAACGGACGTCAACGTGGCAAAAGATTTCCATCAGTGCAAGGTTTTAAATCAATGAGTTCTACTTCTGCAGAAGTGCTGGCAGGATGCCTTTGAGCAAGGCACTCGGCCCCCAGTGCAGGCTCACTGGGCGGCGGTGGAGGCCTGTGGTTTCACTGGGCGGCTGCCAGGCGCACAATGTTCCCCAGCGCTGCACAAACAATAAAAATCTGTAACCAATAAAAGCTTGGAGGGAGTTCAGAGTTACATAACGGGCTAATAAAAAGAGAATAAACGGATTAGAAAAACATGGACGTTACGTACAAACGACTGCTCAGGAAGAAGAGACGGAAGAGTTGTTGCGTTTGGTTTAAAATGAGTTTTTGGGGAGAAAACATTTAGATGTGAAGGTGTCATGTTCTCCTGTGCAGCTGTTTTTAAAGCTGCACTAATCAATACATTCATATGAATAATAGATTATCTCTAATGTGAAGGGGAACAAAAAATGCTTTCAGTCATGTGAATGTGAGCTATTTCTGTCATTTCTCAGATTAAATAATGAACTTCTTCATTTAAAATAAAGTTGTCTTTAAACCCCCTTATTTAGCATTAATAAGCAGTATGTAAGATATTTAATAACAGGTTAATAACTCACTATAATGTAGTTGTAAACACGTAGTTATACAGGTAGTCCTCAATAGATTTAACTCCTGGATTTTGATATATAAACAGGCAATAAATGGCAATATGTTAACGCAGTTAGTGTTTTTACAACTAACGCAGTTGTAAAAATGTAAATATGTATTTATAGGAGAAGTTATACTAGTTAAAATGACTGTAACCACCTTAGATATGCTTATAACTACATTATAGTTCATGGTTAATTCATAAATATGCTAATTAATGAGAAATGGGAGCTTTAATAATGTATTTATGTAACAGCTACATTAAACATAAAAGAAGAGAAGAAAACTAACTAAGAGAAAAGCACCGATGCCAAACGTTCAGACACTTTCTCTCTGCTCCTTATTCATTAATATTATTAATATATTTACAATAACCTCCTTCCATACGCTCATATAACACAGGTGGAGTTTAAGAAAAGGTAATAATCAACTATATGAACAAATAAGATGCAAATATCAGAAGTGGTCTCATGTAAAAACAGACAGAATGTAAATTAAAGGACGTGTGAACGCTGGATAGATGAAGACAGCTCATCCAGATGATTGACAGGTGACAGACGGAGGACGGAGGGACAAACAACACCTTTCATGAAAAATCTGTCAGAATGACGGTGATGACGGGACAACGGGACCGGATCAGAGACGGAGAGGAAGAGTGGTTTCATTTTGAAATGCAGCTATCTGTTTCCAACGCAGGCACGTGGCTCTTTGTGACGCAGGAGTCGGAGTATTGACTCCAGAAACCAAGAACGTCGTGTTCCTGCTTTCACCTCCTCTCTGCTCTTTGGGCTCTTTCTCTGTTGGAAACATTTCGACAGTGAATCAAAGACCGGGCAGGAATGATTAACCCCATATCAGAGCTGTGTTTAACGAGTTTATGCATGTTTATATTAATTCAATTTACATTTATTTTCTACAGCCCAAAATCACAAATTCTCAGATGGCTTTACAATCTGCACATATACAACATCCTCTGTCCCAGGACAGTCACATCGAAACTCCCCAAAAAAACCTTTAACAGGGAGAAAGAAATTGAAGAAACCTCATATATGTATATTAGAGCCATAAAAATGAGTGGATTTGTGCCAAACAGTAGCGATACGGGGGTCACGTTTCTTGCAGAATACATGTTTATAGATTGAGGTACAACAACAAGTACAACAAGTGCAAGTTCTGCAGCACATGCTAACGCTAGGTTAGCACAATAACCTGATTAGCAGTGAAAGACTCTGTCGGTTTGTGTTCAGCTACAACAGCAGAGAGAGAGAAAGTGTTGCTTCAATTTTGGAAAAACAATTTTGTATTTTCATTTTTATAGCATAAGAGATGTTTTTCAGTTTTATAGCCTGTTGTGACATGTTGCCTGTTGGGAAAGTGTTTGTTCAGTGTAATAAACAAGTGTTTTCATTAAAGTACCAAAGTTGTGATTGGGAAAAATGTAACCTCAGCACCCCGCAAAAGGATTTAGTCGTCTTTGACACTTAACACTACTGTCTGTTCATAATAAACAAAAGTGCATTTTTTTTTCTTCGTATTTTTGTACCGAACTAGCACCAAACGTTAGTGTAAGTCAAGACTCACAGCTGTTAAAAGTCAAGTCAAAAGGACTTTAGTCCAACCTAAGTCCAAAGTGTTCAGTCTACCCAACACTGTGGCGGCTGTGGCGTAGTGGAGAGCAAGGTAGTTCTCCAATCAGAGGGTCGGTGGTTCGATACTCAGTCGATGTGTCCTTGGGCAAGACACTTAACCCCAAGTTGCTCCTGAAGGCTTGCCATCGGTGTGGACTGGATGATGAATGTTAGTTAGAGTCTGATGGTGGCACCTTGATGGTAGCCTGTCATCAGTGTGTGAATGGGTGAATGATATGTAATATACTACTGACTGTAAGTCGCTTTGGATAAAAGCGTCTGCTAAATGACTGTAATGTAATGTAACACTGCTTGAAATGAATACTCATTAAATCATATTTAATACAAGATGAATCTCTTGAATTTTGTTTTGAAAGATGTTTTGCATTTTTGTATTTATTTGATGGCGACGGGAGAGAGAAGTGTATGACATTTAACAAAAGGTCCCCGACTAAAATCAATCGTGTTTACATGAAGTTCATCTCACCCACTCGGTCCAGATGACACTCTGCACATATCACAAGATTTATGAAAAACAAAGCAAAGCAAAGAAAGTGAGATGATAATCATTTAAAGGAGAAAAGAAACATCTTTTCTGTTTCAGATTTAATCACCAACTTGATTTTTATGAATGAAAATAATCTCTGTCTTATCGGTGTGATCATCATCAAATGTGTCAGCAGATAAATGCACTTTCTTTACTGACAGTAGAGTCAGAAGTCATCACCGTGTCCTCAGAGAGACACTCTTTACGTTCACTCTCTTAAGATGAGAGATGTGTGTCTGTAAATAATAATAAACATCAATCAGACCTGTCTTCCTTTCCTCCTCACTGTCCCGTAACAGTCCTCTCCGTCCCAGCAGACACCTGTCCTGACCAGCAGTCCACAGGTCCACCGCCTCAGGCACAACATCACGACCAAACCAGGAAAATCTCAAGATCCAAACAGACCCGGAGCTAAAAAAAAAAAGAATAAAAACACACCACGAGCCTCCGGAGCTCCTACTCCCCTCGCCTCAGATTGGACGAACCCCCCGCCGGCGCTCCACTCGAGCATATTTGCTCTACCAGCTGAGTCAACAACGTCCGGAGCAACACTAGAAAAAATTAACTTGGTGCTGGGAAAGAAAAAAAAACGGGGTTTCCAGAAACTCGTCAGGTCGGTCCAGGTCTGTCAAAGGTGAAGCGAAACCTCTCAGTGAAGACGCCGAACCGCCACCATGACAACAACAACAACAACAACAACAACAACAACAAAGACACTGCAACGCTGAGGTGTTCAGACTCTGAACACCCTCAGACAGAAAATGAAAGCTGAAGATGAAGGCAGTGGCACTTATAGGGACTTTCCTGATTTACTCAAGGAGGGGGATTACTTGCAGCCACAGAGATATTTTCAGTGGTTTCCCAGCAAAGATGGAGGAACAAGTTGACTTTCCGGATCTGTGAGCTGGTAGAAAACATTAGCAAGTGACTCATATATTCAGTGTCCAGATATAAACATGTATTTGGTGGAGAGACCCAGAGTGTAACGTTCCACCAGAGAGACATTCAGAGCTACAAGTCACCAGATGATCAACTCTGTTATCCGAGTTCATGAACAGAACGTCAAACACCATGAAGAGACTCAGAGGTTTCACTTTATTCACTTTCAAAATGGACGCTACAAACAGTCCAGTGGTAGACAACATGACTAATATCTTACAGTCGTATATGCCGGTGTTTCGGTTCAACCAGTGACCGTGTTAACTGGAGACTCTGGTAGTGACGGCAGCTGTTGCAGAATATGTAGACGTCCTTGTAAAAGCCTTGAAGTGGTTTTAAATACATTCTGAGCTGTGTTTATTGTGTACTAACCGTTTACGTAATAAGAGACAACGGACGCTTTTAGCTGAGAGTCACCAGTAAACACGGTCACTCATTAAACATAAACACCTGTTGCTCTGAAACGGTCCTGATCCGGTCTGAAGATGATGTTGGTAACGCTTTTAATGCTATGTTTAAAGCTCGCTAACTCGTCTGCACGTCTGGGGAAAACAACACTTCTGTTGCCAACATGCACACGAATATTTATGATGGCGTCAGCTGTAAAAAGGTTCTATAAGTGTGATAAGACTTGTGAGTTATGCAATCGACCATTGACCTTCTACAAGAATATGAACTTGAATACAAAGTAGTTTCCTTCCTGTTTTTAAGGATTGGATGCAGAAACACTGAGAGAAGAAATCCAAGGACGAAAAACATTATTACAACTTGTTTGAATGTTTCCAAAAGTGCAAAGCTTTTTCATTTGATACGATTCATTTGCTCAGATATTAACAGTCAGAAAAAACAAACCCCAGCAGAGCAGACAAGTGGACTTCGGTTGTTTAGTCCACATGTAAGAGTTCAATACACAGCTCTTACAAAGTGTATGTGGAGAGACCATGTGAAAAGAAATCAACATGAAGGGTTGCCTGGTTTTAAATGTTGGGGAACCATTGACTTACACTGGGAATCAAAAGGCATAAAAAAATAGAGGAAGTTGATAAAAACGGGTGGGAGAAAAAATGGTTTACCTGAAGAGAAAACTCTGAATAACAAACGTCCATTTACAGACTCACAGACGCCTCATTTCTGCTGCACTGGGAAATAAACCCCATGAGAGAGCTTCCCAGTAACAGACAGAGTCAAGAATAAGCTTCCCATTCACTCCCAGTGAAACCAGTCTGAGCTGCCTCCTAACAGCCTCTGGATTTATCCTCAGCCATTATCCCGGCCAGCAGAGACATTCAGGTACGCCTCCGAGCTTTTGGCATTTAAAAATGCGTTTTCATGTCACCAGCAGCCAACTGGGAGATCACTGGGAGATCACTGGGAGATCACTGGGAGAGGCAACCTGACAACCGTCACCAAGGTCGAGAGACGCATTTGTTTCTTTCTTGTGAGATATTTCTGTCGGCACCAGGAGGATTATTTATACTCTGACGTGCTTCTATTATCTGTCGAGAAAAACACATTTAACAACAATGTATCTTGAAACAAACAAAAATAAAACATTTCTACTAACTCCAGAGTGTTTTTTAAAATCCAACAAGGCAAAATCTATTGGAAAAATATAGATGTTATTATTTCTAAAATTCACAACATGCTTTTACCCAAACAAAACATTCTGCTTCAATCCATATTTGTTGGTGTTTAGCTTTTAAAAAACTACATTTTCACTGTAGGTCAAAACACAAAAGGAAGGCAGCACCGACAAGTAACATCCAACAAAGAAAGTGATTTAATTATAAAAGGTCCAATTTATTTAATCTGATAGATTTGTTTTGTTTTTTTAAGGTTGATGAGGTCATAAAATATGACAAAGGACATTTGAAGCTTCATTTGAAAACCTCAGTAGAAGCTTTGAATGTAAAAACAAAAAGACATCCACAAAGATCTGTTTAGCTCACTTCTATCTAACTCCACAAACATAGATGTTTTCTTTATTTTAAAACTTCTAGTTTAAGATCCAAACAACACTTTGCCGTGTAAAATCAGTGACAACTTCAGGGCATTAACCAGCTTCCTTAGTGTCAGAGAAACAACAACAAGAGAGGAAAACCATAAGAAACGCTGAGCTAAATGTCTAACACTCTTTTTTGCTCTGCTGTGAGTCACTAATGTGTCCTCCTCCGTGTCCTGTGGTCGTCCCCAGCGTGTCCCCACCTCTCCACCTCTCCACATCCACCTGTACGCCTTTTCCCTGTAAACAGGCCTAACCTTGAGCCATTGTTCACCACCAAATCATCTATTGTGCTGTACAAGGCGTAGCTTTCCAGCCTCGTGTCTCCTCTGCCTGCCTTGTTTTCTGACCTTTGCCTGCCCTTTCTGGACTTTAGCCTCTCCATCTTCAGCCCCTTTGGACTCGGTTGCCTGTTGAGGAGCTGAACCAACGATATCAGATCGTCATCAGATCATCGGCGGGGGCTTCAGGGACCAAGTGGGAAGCAAAGAGCGAGATCCTCACGGTACAATAACTGCCTGAGGATAAATCTGCAAAAACAAACCCCAAACACTTGGGTAGGAGTGTTATTGTCTACCACACTTATTATTTTCTACAATAAAATGTTGAAAACTGTCTTAATGTCTGATAAAACACTTCCTCAGAGAATCAACACACTATCAACAAGTCTGCAGACGTCCATTCATTTCCTCTAGAGACGGTTTGACAGCTCGACCACAGTTGTCTTCTGTTCATCCTCATCGTCTGTCAACAAACATCGTGTCTCTGCTGCACCTTCTGTCCTGCTTCATCAACATCTACATCATATTTTAGAAGTGTTCAGATACCATTTTGTTCTTTCTCGATACAGATGGCAATACCTTAAATTGTGCATCAGCCGAAACAAAGAAACACTAGATTGCAGCGGTGTCTGCGTAGGACTGTTTCAGACTCATGTGATCCAAACATTTACCATAACTCCAGAGCGTCCAACATGTCCAAAATGTATTGAAAACTAACGTATTTAACCTGTTTTTATCTAGCGAAATATTCTGCCTCAATCCGTACTTGTTGGCATTTAGCTTTTGAAAAACTAAATTTGACTTTACTACGCTTGCCAAACACAAACAGAGGCAGCGCTCATGAGTTACAGTCAGAAACGAGTTCTCCAGTGCCATTACGTTGTGGAACTTGCAGGTGAGAAAATAAATGTTCTCCTTAATAAAAGGGCTAGCACCTAAAAAAAACAGGATACTACATTTCCCATAATGCACTCCGCAGCGTCTTCCTCCCTGTTGGAACTGTGTAGTTAGATATCACTATGATTTCATCAGACCTGACAAAGCTCCTCCACACAAGTGTCTTCACATCCTGGTGGTTTCACTTTTTATCTATCATAAAATAAACCTTTATGACTACATGCCTGGACCGTAACACAAAACTACAACAGAGAGAGAGAGAGAGAGAGAGAGAGAGAGAGAGACTCCATGTGACCCCAGAGGAGGAAACCTCATGAACTCATGAAACACAATCAGGTGTTGCAACAGAGAGACGCCGAGCGAATGTGAGAAAAAAGAGAGAGAGAGAAACCTCGTCTCACTCTGACGGGACACAGCGGAGGATCAAATCTAATTAAATATTATTGCTAGAGCACATTTCATACGACAACATGACCTCAGGTGCTCTGCAGAAAAAACAAGATAATCAGACAGACGGGAGGCAACAGGACGATTACATCAGGACGTCGCTGGCTCTGCAGCAGGTTTTACACTCAGAGTTTCCACAGGTGGAGAGCTGCGTTCAAACAGCTTGGGACATCATTTTTACAATCTTTGTAAATGCACCTGAATGCACCGTTCTGGCAAACCAGTCTGCACTGGAAAATGATTGTCGACATAGGAAAACATAGTATGTGGACACCCAAACATTACACATAGCTTGTGTCACATTAAGATAAAGATCTTATTCCTTAAGTAACCTTTTGGCCAGAAAGAGTATTTTTGTTTTGAAAAAGACTGCTGAAAAGGTTATTTCTATGCAATGTTTCTGTATTCAAACAGTGAATACAAAGCTATAAAAAATCAATAAAGGATTTGTGGGTTTTTTTCATATAAAATGTCTCAAATCTGAGCTCATTTTAGTCCCTAAATCTATAAACCATTATCATCTAAATGGCTCGTGAAGCTGCTCAGCGGGGACACAAGAACAGAAGCTAATTATCTAAAACTGCAAAAAATAAAAAAGGGCTGCACAATGAATTCAAATTTAATCAAAATGGCAATAAAGCCTGTTACAATTTTCAATTCACAGGAGGTGAAATTTATTTTTTATTTGTGTCAAAATACCTTTTTTAGTTTATTGTTGTGGAAGAACAAAAAAAGAAGAAAACATCTTTGTTTGGCACGGATCCACGCAAAAATCATTTTAACGTTTTTCCATGAAAATGGCAACAATGCTGTAACAATCATTCCCTCAAATATCAGTCAGAACAATCTCGATTAGATCATTTTCAAAACTGTTCAACCCTAAAAAAATATTAACAAATAAATCAAATGTTCACCATCATTAACATTAAATCTGTCTGTTGTTGTTTTCAGTCTCACATCTTAATAATCAGCTGACACAGGAACACATTCATTAGGTGACACAGACACACACACACACACACACACCCATCCCTCTGCAGGGACACGGTTGCCGGGTTGCACACACACACACACACACACACACACACACACACACACACACACACAAACACACAAACACACAAACACACAAAACTCAAGGATTAATTAGTTTTATGTGGCGAGTTAGAACCAAAAAATGCAAAAAAACAAGCTAAGGTGAAAGATTTTGAAAACTGACAGCCAGAAGAAGATCCAGGTAAACACATCATCATCATCATCATCATCATCATCATCATCTGAAGGCAAACTGAGAGTCAAGGTGAGGTGAGAGAGCAAAAACAAGTTGAGTTAAGATCTATAACCTGATGGTCTGCTGACTGGTTTCCCCAAAAACTGCTCATTAAACTATACGTGGGTCATGTGACATCTGTTAACGAGCACTAATTGGTTGTTAATTGGTCCAAAGGTTTGACACAAAAACAAAACAAGCAAAGAAAAGCTGCAAAATCAGCTTCTGGATCAGATCAGAAAAAAGAACCATCCAAGTCTTAACACTGTGAGACACGCAAACAATAAACCACACACACACATATGTATAACAAATACACACACACACACACTCAGCTTTCATTTACATGTGTACAAGTACACAAATAAACACAAGCATGCAGCTGCAGGCCTGCACACTGACATGTACACACACACACACACACACACATTACTATCTACATTTGAAACACTGCGACACTGGACACACACACGTGAAGGAGTTTTCCCACAAACATCTGGATATTTAGGTGATATGTATTTAAATTATAAAGTATAATTTTTAATGTTTTGTCTGCTAAACCTGCATGAAAACATATATTTGACTCTTTTTTTTGTGATGGAATGATGTACTGTTTCACACACACACACACACACACACACACACACACACACACACACACACACACACACACACACACACACACACACACACACACACACACACGACACACACACACACACACACACACACACACACACACACACACACACACACACAGCTGTCTGCGCTCACCAGGTCATCCAGGATGGTGACGGGGAAATCGAACATGCACATCTTGACAGGCTGAGCGAGCGCTCTGTGCAGACTGAACAGGGACTTGGCTTCCATGCTGGACCCTGAATGCACCGTGCAGCCGCCGCTCCACCGCTGCTCGTAAAAATAACAACATGCAGGAATAACAAAAAAAGAAGAAGAAGAAGAAGGAGGAACTCCCGAAGGCTGACTGCTCGCTGCTCGACGACTGAGAGGAATCCGTCTCAGAGAGGAAAAACAAGAGGAACCTCCACCTCCTTCCTCCTCCTCCTCCTCTTTCCAAGCCACCAACAAACCCTGCACTCCCCTCGTTTCCTTCCCTCCTCCTCCTCCTCCTCCTCCTCCCTCCCCTCACAAGGATACGTATCAACTGTCAGCAGCTGCTCTCCAGTCTTTCCGTCTTCTTCTAAAAAGGTATTGCCCAACGAGCTCGGCGACAGCAACGCAGCGTGTGAGAAAAAACAGAAAAGCATCCACGTTGCAGAGGAGAGGTGTTGACTCTCCTCTGCTTCATTATGCTGCAGAGATGTTATCAAAAGAGAGAAAGCTTCGGTGGTTTCTGCCAGACTGTCTGTGTGAGCGCATTAAAGATGAAGCAAAAGGGGGTGAGTGCTTCTGAGGCTGATGCATGAATCAGCTCTCATTAATGAGCGTGGAACCAGACGTTCTGGACGCTTACCAGGCAGAAATATATCAATCTTTTGTGGACGAACATAAAAGAAAAACCCCAAAAACTCAACCTTCCAGCTGCTGAGACTCTCTGTGTTGAGCTCTATTGAATATTTCATGTTGTTTAGTGAAGTCAAAGCTGTGTTGCTTCTACACCTCTCAATCTTTGTCTATAAATATTTGATTATAAAAAAAAATCTGCACTTTGTTAGGTTGTGTTTTCTAGCTTCATATTGAGTCACATTCCATTTCCTTCACTGTCTGTATCTAATGCTCTACAGACTTCTTCCAACAGCCGACGTCATCAAAAATAATGAGCGTGCATGTTGGCAACAGAAGTGTTGTTTAGCTGCAGACATCCAGACCAGTTATCAAGCTGCAAACATTGAATTCAAACTGTTACCAGCATCAGAATGTCTGCTTGTTTCATGTTCAGGGATCGGGTCCTTTTCAGAGCAACAGGTGTTTCATCTTAACGAGTCCCCGTGTTAGTGTGTCCGCTGTTTCTCTTCTTTTCTTAGCTACCAAACACGTAAATGTTTGGTAGCTAAGAAACACAGATATTTAAAACTGATCAAAGGCTTTTACCAGGACATCTACCTGTTCTGTTGTTGTTTTCAACAGCTGCTGAGAGTCACCAGTTAACACGGTCACCGGTTAAACCGTAACACCGGCGTCGTCTACAGCTTCAAGCTTTTAAAAAAGTGTTGAAAACTGAATAAAAATGAATAAAGTCAAACCTGTCTGACGTCATGTACATGAACACAGATAACAGAATTGTTCTTTTTTTAAACTAACATATTGGTTATTATTTGTGTTCATGTCATTTGCTAATTAGTTTGTACAACTAGCAATACATTTGTGACACTTTTAAGGTAAATCTTGAGCTTGATGTGTCAAAATTTGGGTCAAAATAACTATATTTTAGTTTGGTTGAATAACAATAAATAACAAACCCACTGGTACCTGAGAGATGTTATTTTTTCTCCCCGCTGAACTATCAGGTGTTTGAAGCAGTAAATGTTAAAGCTATCAAGATGAGTCACTGATGACAAATATATGAAAATGTCACTTCAAATGTTAAGAAGAAATCACACGTCTGAGAGCGGAGAGTGACGTCGCTGTGAATCTCTTTGATCCTCTTTCTACAGGTCACAGATAATCTAACCAGCGGATGAGACGCCATTTATTAACTGTCCGGTTATTAAGAAGTTTATTTTTGTGGCTTAAAACAGACAAAAAGATGTTTTAAAAAGACAGATTATGACTCTTGCTGTGTGTAAACACCTGGAGCTGCAACGAATAGTCGATTAATCAACCGGAAGAAGATGAATTAACGACTATTTTGAGGATCAAATGATTATCTCTCGTTCATCCCTAGCAGCAACCAGTCACAATGCATGTGACTGGTTGCTGCTAGGGATGAACGATCTGATTTTAAGTTGTTGAATATCAAAATAACAACATAACTGTACCCGGGTCTGTCTTTCTGCTGCTTTCAAGTATACAACAAAATGCTTGTTTAATAAAAAAACAACAAAAGAAAATGATTTCCAGCATTCTTGCACTCAGAAAATGGAAGTGAACACTAAAGGCCCCAATAAGAACAAGACTGATAGTTACAGATCCAAAGTGTCTTTCAACTAGCAAAACATATGACATTGTGATAGAGATAACAAATGTTTGTTTTTTTTGCAATACTAGTTCCAGTTCCTCAAATGTGAGGATTTACTATCATACGTTACAGTAAACTGAATGTCTATTTGTGGGAAAATCTATATTTCTTGCTATATTCTGACATTTCACAGACAGAACATTTAATCGTTAAAGGTTAATCTCTCGTGAAAATACTAATAAGTAGAAGCTTTATGCACAAACGTAACATTTGAGACAGTGTGAGTGTTATTCATATTCATATATATTTAGAAATAGTGCCACATGTTGGACAAAAAAAGGTTTTCTCTGTTTTAAAACACAGCAGCTTTCTCTACAATCCTCCAAGCGACACAAAAAATACGCTTCTGAAAACATCTGAGGTGGCAAAAAAAAGCACTTTATTTCCTGTATATGTGGTAAAAGATTTATTAAACACACGCTCCTTTGCGAGCCGTCTACAAGGTGAATGTAAATGAATGTTGGAGGAAGAATCAGACAAAACAACAATGGAGGAAAGTTGTGAGAAGAAGCAGCGGACCTGCTGTGATCTCAACACTACAGATTAATCCACCTGCTTCTGGATCGCTGTTTTAAGTTTTGCTTATGTCGCCAAAAAATCTGAAGTTCTCACAGAAGACAGTGTGCTGTCGTACTGTATGTAGGTCACACGGCTTTTACCTCGAATGGATGAAACCGTGATGGAAAGGAAGTCAGTTTGCTTTGAGCAGTTTTTTTGGTTATGACATCCTCTCTGATTTGTTGTTATCTCACCTATCGCAGACTTCATGCTGCTCTGACCGCTTCGCTTCTGTTTCATCCTCGTGCAAAAAAACGTACCAGACTGCTCCTCCTGACCCGACTCTACTGAGCTAAATTCAAACATCCACGCTTTGTAATTACGTTACTGTGTCTTTGGGGAAATATATATATATATATCGCAGAAATACAAATGCAACGATCCTCTGAAAGAGAGCACAGAGAGCACCGTTCTGCCTCATTCTAAAGCGTCTCTTTCTTTTTATACAGGACAGTCCGTCTCATTATTTTAAGTGTGCTGCTGGATCCAAGTCCAGCCCTGTGTAGTCTCTGGGAATTCAAACAGGGGGGGGCGGGCAACAAAAGGCAGAATTCAACCTCGATTCACATGCAAATGATGTTCCACGTCGTGATTTTAAGAAGGACACAGCGAGCGAAGATGAAGTGCTGTTGCTGTAAAAGAAGAAGAAGAAGAAGAAGAAGAAGAAGAAGAAGAAGAAGAAGAAGAAGAAGAAGAAGAAGAAGAAGAGAGCGCAGCTGAGAGGGAAAAGAGCAAAGAGGGTCTGAAACACCACTGGGAACTGCTTTCACATGCAGAGGCCGTCCCACGGCTGAATACTGTAGGAGAGCGGTCGTCATGGAAACAGAGAGGCAAATCCGGCTCTTCGTAGGGCTGTATAAGACCGACTACCCTCCCCCTCCTCTCCCTCTCCCTCCTCCTCCTCCTCCTCCCTTCCTCGTCTACAGATACCCAGGCCAGGACAGGAAGCCGGGCCTCTAACCTGCGGGTCGGCTTCCTGTGGCCTCGGACAAACACAGGACGGGGCGGTTCAGGTACACCAGAGGTTTGGTTCGGCGTCGTCTGCAACACGCGACGGAAAAAATGAACCATCGTAAAGGCTCCCAGTGTGGTGTAATCTGGTTAAATGCAGCTTTATGGCGGATTATAAGGGGTGTTTGTAGGTTTAATAAATACATTATGGAGGGGTAATATTCTGAGTAATAACAGCAGAAAAACATGAATATTCTCTGAGATTATAAAGTCTTAAATTTAGAAAAATAGTGTTTTTTGTAAAGGAACCACATCGCTTCACTTCACAATGTTGAATTAACCTCATCACACCACAGATCAATTATATTAGAATTGTTTTTTGTTCTTAAAAGAAAACAACATGAAAGAGAACCCGCGTATGTATCTTTCAGGACCTTTGCCTTGCTCAAAGGCCGTTCCTCAGGAGGACGTCGTGAACAGTTTATAACACATTTATCTGACAACACAGATCACAAAAATCTAATCTTTTGTGTTTGTCGCCACAGCTGGTTGCTTTTGTTCTATTGTGAAGCTGCTTTAGTGGAGAAACCTCCGTCCATAGTCTCCAAGTTCAAAAAGTACGATCTTATGATGCAAGAAAAACTAAAATAATGATACTCAACTGACAATTATTGTCTCTAACAATCGTATAGTCCATAAAATGTCTTAAAAATAGTACAAACATGTCTTAAAAATACTTAATTTCTCCAACAAAAAGTAACAAACTCAAATATATTCAGTTTAATTTGAAAGACAAATAATAAATCCAGCAAATGCACACAGTTGAGAGGATGAAAGCACTTTGTATTTGTACTTTCTTGGTATTAATGTGTCATAAATACCTTTTGTGTACCAAACACAACCCGGTGCAGTCACTGATGAGCTGATGCCAAGTTAAAACAAACACAAATTTCAAAGATTGTGCTAAATATATGCGATAATGTGTATGTTTATGCCATTAGTGCCTGATATTGATAGGATGATTGATCTCTTGAAAACCACATGAATCGGGAAGAAAATCAATGTTTATGGCTCAGATTTTAACCTGCATCTTAAAAACAAAATGTAAATTTTTCATCTGCTTTTGTTTCAGAGCAGAGAGGATGAACAGAAGTACAGATTTCATGCCTCGTCTGTCACTGATTTGTATCCTGAACGCTTCAAAAACGGATCGGAATTCCTAAAAAGACTTCATGTTTCTGGCCTTTTACTGGACGGAAAACACTCACTTCACTCAGCATGAACACGCCTGCAAATGATCGTCTACACACACACACACACACACACACACACACACACACACAGCTGATCAGGTCACTTGGGAATTACGAACACGGACAGTCGGCGTTGAAGAAAAACAAATCAGAGCCGAACAAACGGCTGACGGTGAAAACATTCAGCAACAAGTCCAAATATCATGTCGCTCCTGCATTCTGCTACACAGTTGGTACATTCCTCCACAGGACAAAAAATGCTTTTGACAAGACATATTCAAGGCCACACACACACACACACAACACACACGAACACACACACACACACACACACACACACACACACACACACACACACACACACACACACACACACACACACACACACACACACACACACACACACACACACACACACACACACACACACACACACACACACACACACGAACACACACACACACAGAGCTAATGCGTCTGAAACCAAATAAAAAAAGGCCCTCGGGACTTGAAATCTGGAGAAAAATGTCTGATTCTTGTCACATTCCATCAGACAAAGAGGTCCGATATGTTTGGAGTGAAGTCAAGCTTTAAGAACAGAGCGGTTTCTGGAGCAACGGAATAAAAAAAGCTCACAGCTTTATCTAGGTTTCCTGCTATAGTACGAGGAAAGAAAAGGGTAAAAAAAATGGTTTAAAAAAGGATAAACATCAGTAATACCAGCGAGAGGAAACAGGATTTAGGTGGAGAAAAGAAGGAAAAAGGTTGTTTACAGTGAAATACGGAGTTATTGAGGGTTGAATCGGACATTTAAACAATGAGCTTTGACGCTGATTCATCATGTTTACTTGTGTTGGAATAAACCTCTCAGTGTGATGAGTGTTAGTTTACAAGTTCATAGACCTGAAACCTTCGACTGGATAGAAGAACGTAGTGGTCGTGACGTCACCCATTAGTTAGCATCCCCTGCTTTATGGTCTGTTTGACTCTAAATGGAGCATCATTTACTAAATGAACATCATGCTGTATTGAAGAAGACTTGAAACTAGAGATTGAGACCATAAACTCATGTTTACAATGTTTACTGAGGGAATAAATCAAGAGAGAAGTAGAGTCATTTTCTCATAGACTTCTATACAACCAGAGGAGTCGCCCCCTGGTGGACAGCCCCAAATAAGACAACCGTCAGGCCATCTGCCTCTTTGTCGGACATGGATAACGCTTGGGATGGGAACAGAGAATGGGTTCCTTTCCATCCAGCAGGCTACAAGCGGCTAACACTAGGACAAATCTCCTGGAAAAACCAGCCTCTCTGACGGGCACCCGGTAACGTTAGTGGAGAATGAAACCGTCCATACAGAGCAGAGAGACGCAACAGGAAGATAAAGTGTGTATATAATAATAAAAAGTAAATATCAAGTGTGGTAGAAACTACTTTCCTGAACTCACACGCAGCTGGAAAACTGAAAAAGTATCCAACTCATGTGGAAAATTCATCCATCCATCTATTCACTCCACCCACTTATCCTGGAGAATATCCCAGCATGCACTGAGACTCCACATAGACACAATTAATCAACAACAATTAATAGGAAATGAAAGTGAGTTTCATCAACACAAGAATCCTCTTCTCAAACCTCCACCAACCTTCCCACGCCTCATATATATTATTGATGTGTTCAGATTTTGTTTAATGGACGTTGATGCTGGCGTTGGAGTAAACAACAGGAAGTACCCCCCCCCTCCCCAGAGGAGGTTATGAGCTCCTCTGGCTGGAGGATTATTTCCTGGAGTGCTTCCGGTCTGCAGCTGATAACAACCACCAAGGCCAACAACTCTTAACGCAAAAGGAAGTGTTTAGTTCTTAAAAAATGACACCATATTTTTAATTTATCGTTTTTTTCCCAATTAACCGATTAATTGTTTAGCTTTTAAAATGTTGGGAAATAAAAATAAATGCCTTTTGGAAGTTCCCAGAGCCCAAAGCTAAAAGCGTTAAACCCCAAAGAGAGCCTGTTTCTAATCATACGAGAGAAGCTGGGAATCATAACCATCGATTAATTGGTTTCAGCTATTCTTCATGTGCTCTTTGGCCGATGATAGTTTACTAATCAATACCAGGATGCATTAGTCGTTACATGTTTGCACAATGCTACTTCCACTGCTTTTCCATGGAATAAGCTGTAATGTTTTTCTACTTATTTTAGGGTTGTAACTAACAAGTATTTCCATTATCAGACATAAAAAAATGACTCCCGCAGATTAAAATAATTATAATAATAGACCTCGCTTTTGGTCTCTTGACTGTGTTGCTCAAATACTACTTCCACTGCATTCCCATGGAATAAATGCTGCTCTACTCTGTTTAATGTCATTTTTGGAAAATCTGAACTTGCGATTGACAGTTTTTTATATTTTCAGACATATTTTAGACATTTTTCTATCAATGAATTGGAAAAGAATGTATCCTACAGATTAAAATAATTATAATAATAGACTTATTTCTGGTCTCTTGACTGTGTTGCTCAAATGTCTACTCTAGTAATAAATAAAATCTCAGTTCGTCTTAAACAAATGTTAAACATTACAGGTATTCCTATCAGGAGATAATTAAATCTAATATTCATTAATTGCTAAAAAAAAGAAAAAGACAATAAACCACATTTTCTCAATGCTTCTCAAATGTGATGATTTGCTGCTTTTCGTCTGTTTTATATGATTGTAAATTGAATATATTTGTAAAAATGAAACAGTGAAACTAAAGATGTCACATTGTGCTCTGGGAACTTATGATATTCTGTATTTTCTGACATTTTAAAGACTAAACAATACAAGTGGCGGTCATTTGGAGCCTTATAATGTTTAAATAAAAACAAAATAAAATCATAAATAACATACGACACTGTTATATTGTGTGACTCTCCAACAAATAACAACCAAACAATGCAAAACTCCAAAGGTGTGTTTCTAAAAACAGCAAACAAGTAGCAGCTGGAGAGAGAGAGAGAGAGAGAGAGAGGTTGACTTAAAGCAGAGAGAGAGATTCATTGAGAGTTATTGATCACCTGCAGAATTGCTGCACAAATAATCCAATCAGAAGCTGGGAAAGGAGGGTCCAATTAACCCCCATCCAATTAACACATATGCAAATGAGCTCAGGTGTGTGTTTAAAAAAAAAAAAAACATACATGCATTTATTTTTCTTTGTTTTCTTACCTGTTTTTCCAGCATGATCATTCTCTCAGGATCATGACCTTCATGGGGAGAGCATCCGATCAGACACCCTCCTCACGGTGGGAAGAGAGAGTGGGAGAGAGAAAAAAACACACAGGGGATAACGGGCTAGCTGGGGAGGCTAGCTGGTTAGCCACGGGGCTTTATCCTGGAGGTGAAGAAAGAGATGAAGGGGGCGGTTATGCATGGGGGCAAAAACACCACATATGTTCATGAAGGGGTGGAGAACAGGGGGGAGAAAAAATAACCCCACGCTAGGCTAACGTGAGCGTGCAATCGGGCTAAAACCACGCAAAAAAAACACGCTATTTGTCTCCTCTGCAGCCATCGCTGCTCCGCTGCGTTCTGGTTCACGGAAAGAAAAAAGGAAAACAGAGAAAGTCTCCTTTATCACCGGTTCCTCGACGACGACATCCCCGCTGAGGAGTGGTCAGACCCCGGGAGAGGATGTGGCTGATTCCACTGGTGCTTAAATGGATGCTGGAGAGAGGAGAGGGTGGAGGGTGGAGGAGGGTGGAGGGGAGGAGGAGGAGACGCTGCTGTTGCTGCTGCGGTGGGGGAGAGATGGAGGGGAGCGGGGAGAAAAACGACGCTTTTGAACGCACCACACGTAGAGCGGAGCGGGGGCAGACGCACTTGAACACACCCCGATGTCATTTAATGTCATTTAATATCATTTAATATCATTTAATTTAAAATCATTTTAATTCTAACAAATGATAAAATAAAATGCAAAAAAGATATATATGAATTTACAAACTTTTAATCATTTACACATTTATTTAAATAAATCTGTTTCTAAATTAAAAATAATAAAATACCTAAAAAGAAATCTAAAATTCATTAATAAGTAAACTAAACATAGAATAATAATATGTCAACTAAAATGTTCTACGTATCAGGAAAAAACAAATAATAAAATACAGAAAAAAAAAACATTAATTTACAAACTTTTAATAATTTACACATTTATTTTAAAAAATCTGTTTCTAAATTAAAAATAATAAAATACCTAAAGAAAATCTAAAATTCATTAATAAGTAAACTAATTATAAACATAGAATAATAATAATATATTATTTAATATTCATCCTACAAAATAACTATAATAGCAAGAGTTTAATTATATATGGAAATAGTAGTTTTTAGTTTCTTTATTTAATGTTTTAATATCTTTATTTAATCTTTTATTCTATTTATTTAATGTTTCATTATCTTTATTTAATGTTTTAGATTCTTTATTTAATGTTTTATTCTCTTTATTTAATGTTTTATCATCTTTATTTAATGTTTTATTCTCTTTATTTAATGTTTTATTCTCTTTATTTAATGTTAAAAAAATAAAAAATGAAAAAAGTTGCATTATCTTTATTAATGTTTTATTCTCTTTATTTAATGTTTCATTCTCTTTGTTAAAATGTTTTATTATCTTTATTTAATGTTTTATTCTCTTCATTTAATGTTTTAATATCTTTATTTAAATGTTTTATTCTATTTATTTAATGTTTCATTATCTTTTTAATGTTTTATTATCTTTATTTAATGTTTTATTATCTTTATTTAATGTTTTATTATCTTTATTTAATGTTTTAATATCTTTATTTAATGTTTTATTATCTTTATTTAATGTTTCAGAAGTTTGTCACAGTCGCGGTGCAGTGACGTCACGTCATGATGTTTTCACGGATGTTTATCTGGACGGCTCATCCTCCTGTATACCGGTGTGCCGGATTACCGGTGTTTTTCACGGTACCGGTACCGGTGGACTCCCGGGCCACTTTCAACCTCCTCTAGCTAGCATAGCTAGAGGAGGTTGAGCCGTCTGGGAGCTAGAGGAGGCGTCCCGGTAGAATCCCGGTGACCGGGAAATAGGTTCCGGCGATCACCGCGCATTGCATGCCGGGTAGATTTTATTATTATTATTTTTTTCAATTATTTATTTATTTGTTCATACATATAAAACACAATATTTTTTTAAATTTAATAACTTTATTGAGACATTTGTTCATATCATTATAAAATGTTTATATTTATATATATATAAATGTTATATTATATATTTACATTTTCAAGTTCTTATTTTTAAGATCTTAAGTTGATGCCACGTTTCATTAGGCTGAAACATCATCTATTATCTTTATTTAATGTTTTATTCTATTTATTTAATGTTTCATTATCTTTATTAAATGTTATATTCAGTGACGTTTATATTTCAATGTTTCATTCTACCGGTTATTTAATGTTTTTCATATCTTTATTTAATGTTTTAATAGTCTTTATTTAATATTTTATTTGTCAATTTTTAATATTTTTATTTAATGTTTTATTATCTTTATTTAATGTTTTTTAACATTAAATAAAGATAAAACATTAATAAAGAGAATAAAACATTAAATAAAGATAATGATTAAATAAAGATAATGAAACATTAAATAAAGATATTAAAACATTAAATAAAGAAAATAAAACATTAAATAAAGAGAATAAAACATTAAATAAAGATATTAAAACATTAAATAAAGATATTAAAACATTAAATAAAGAGAATAAAACAGTATTTTATAGCATACTTTAAATTCTAAAAATAATAATGATGTGTAAACTAACAAAGTATATGCTTTAAACTCAGTTTTTGTCTGTAGTCCCTGGTCAAGGTGTAACATAAAAATAATCTATAATATAATATAATATATATATATATATATATATATATATATATATATATATATATAATATATATAATAAAGTATTTTATAGCATACTTTAAATTCTAAAAATAATAATGATGTGTAAACTAACAAAGTATATGCTTTAAACTCAGTTTTCGTCTGTAGTCCCTGGTCAAGGTGTAACATAAAAATAATCTATAATATAATATAATATATCTATATATCTATATATATATATATATATATATATATATATATATATATATATATAATATATATAATAAAGTATTTTATAGCATACTTTAAATTCTAAAAATAATAATGATGTGTAAACTAACAAAGTATATGCTTTAAACTCAGTTTCTTTAATCAGTTTTCGTCTGTAGTCCCTGGTCAAGGTGTAACATAAAAATTATCTATAATATAATATAATATATGTATATATATATAATAAAGTATTGTATAGCATATAATAATAATCATAATAATGATGTGTAAACTAACAAAGTATATGCTATAAACTCAGTTTTCGTCTGTAGTCCCTGGTCAAGGTGTAACATAAAAATAATCTATAATATAATATAATATATATATATATAATATAATATATATATATATATATATATATATATATATATATATATATATATATATATAATAAAGTATTTTATACCATACTTTAAATTCTAAAAATTAAAAAGATACGTGAATTAAGAAAGTATAAGCTTATAAATTATTTTTTTCTACTATTTTAAATTCATATTCCTCTTTAATATTCTAAATAATAAAAAGACTGTATTTATAATTTCAGAATTTAAAATTGTACTTAAATACATATCTCTCCTTGTCCCTGAACACATCATTACTTTTTCCCTTTTTCCTCAGGGTTACTAAAACGCATCCCTTTCCCGCGCGGTGCATTCTGGTACTTTATGTAAATCCAACATGGCGGCCGCCTGCAGCAGAGCGCTCTGTAAGGTCGGCGGTCGGGTTCTGGAGTCTGCAGCGGCCCGCGGGTCCGGTTCCGTCTCCTCCTGGAGGCCGTACGGTACCGGAGCCTTCCGGTCCAAGCTGCTGTCCTCTGCCCGGGCAGGAGCTGCAGGAGGCGGCTGCAGGGTGCTCGGCTGCGCGGCGCTGCTGGGTGGAGGTCTGGGTTTATACCACACTGTGAGGTTCAGGCTCCAGCAGCACCTCGCCGAGGAGGAGACCAAGGTGAGTCCGCCCCACAGAGCCTCTGAGGCGGCCACGCTGCGAGCCGGCGTCCCGCTGGTCTCCGGTTCTCCGGTGTGACATGTGACATTTATCAAACAGCCTAAGTTACTTTAGGTACTTTTACTCAAATACTGTTAGAAATTATATTAAATAATATTAAATAATATTAAATAATAAAATAACATTACATCTATTATTATACTTCAGTAATATAATATAATAATAATGCATAATGTGTACTTTTACTTTGGGTACTTTTACTCAAATACTGTTATAAATAATATAATATTAAATAATATTTAAATAATAAAATAACATTGCATCTATTATTATACTTAAGTAATATAATAATAATAATGCATAATGTGTACTTTTACTTTGGGTACTTTTACTCAAATACTGTTATAAATAATATTAAATAATAAAATAATTGTACTTTACTTGAGTACTTCAATTGCAACTTTATACTTTTACTGCATTACAATTCAGAGGGACATGTTGTACTATTTACTGCACTAGATTTATTTGACAGCTTTAAAAACTAAATATAAATCAACTAGTAAATTATGAAGTATTATTATAATAAAGTACTTCTTCCACCACTACAACAAAGATTAATGAGAAATAATAAGAAACAAAAATACGTTCTTAAGTATTATTATTATTATTGTTAGGAAATATATAATATAAACTATTCCAGATTAATTAAACTCAAAATTACAAGTAAAGCTGTTCACTTAAACTACCCACGACTGGCGTTTTACTTATACTGCAGTACTGTGAGTACTTTTACTTGTGTTAAAAGTATTTCTACATTGTTGTGTCTGTACTTTTACTTAAGTAATACCTCTGAATATTTCTTCCGCCACGGCCTGTTTTTTTCCGAGCTGCTGATTTTCTTTATATAAATACTAAATATACATAAACATTTTTGAAAAGGAAAAAAGAAAATGTGTTGATGTTCTTATTAATATTATTGTGTACTTTTCCATTTTGATTTTTGGCAACTTTGTTTTCTTCTAAAACTTTGACATTGATTTGAAATGTTTATACTTAATGAATACTTTCACATTTAGCAGATTTTGTCCACGTTGCTCTCTGTGTTCAGGTGACCCAGTACTTTTGGCAAATATACAGTTTATTATTCGTGTACGTCAGACTTGACCTTCATCGTCTCTCCTCTTCTGCCTCGTTCCAGGTCTCAGGAGTAGGAGGAGGTCCGGCGTTGACCCTGTACCAGTACAAGACCTGCCCGTTCTGCAGTAAGGTCAGAGCCTTCCTGGACTACCACGGGCTGCCGTACGAGATCGTGGAGGTGAACCCGGTGATGAGGAAGGAGATCAAGTGGTCGGTCTACAGAAAAGTGCCCATCCTGATGGTGGATGGTGACGTGGTAAGAACAAAATATATTTATTTACTATAAATGTAACCTGCATTCTCTCTACTGTCCACCAGGGGGCGACTCCTCTGGTTGTATAGAAGTCTATGAGAAAATGACTCTACTTCTCTCTTGATTTATTCCCTCAGTAAACATTGTAAACATGAGTTTATGGTCTCAATCTCTAGTTTCAAGTCTTCTTCAATACAGCATGATGTTCATTTAGTGAATGATGCTCCATTTAGAGTCAAACAGACCATAAAGCAGGGGATGCTTTAGGGGGCGGGGCTTGCAGTCCACAAACTAATGGATGACGTCACGATGACTACGTCCACTTCTTATCTACAGTCTTTGCTTCTAACATGAAGTAAAAACCTTTTCTCAACAGCTTTAATGTGGAAATCTGATTAGAAAATGTTCTGCTGTAATTCAGGAAACAAACTGGTTGTTTTTTTATTATTTCCCCCATAAATAAACCCTCTGTGTCTTTTTGCTTTTTCTCTCTGCAGCAACTGAATGACTCGTCCGTCATCATCAGCTCCCTCAAGACTTATTTAATCAGCAAGTAAGTTGTAGCTTCCCCAATGTGATCTGAAAACCTGATATATATATATAAAAATCAGTGTCCAGTAAAAGGACAGGTCCCCTGAAAAAGAAAAGAAAAAACATATTTGTTTTTATCCTATTTTCAGCCATGCAAATAGTTTTGTTATGATTTGTTTTGAGAAAAGATTTTTTGCCTCCACCCCAGATTTAGTGGAGCTCAAAGCATTGAAACATGTTAAAAACATTGTTTGAAATTTGGCAGAAATGTGTCTTTCCATTTAAAAATGGAATAATCATAATCTGGATAATCCACAGACTTCACAGTTAAAATTAATCTGCAACTATTTTATAATCGATAAATCGCTTGAGTCCTTTTTTTAAGCACAAATGCCAAAAAAGAGCAGCTTCCAGTTTCTAAAATGTGAGATTCTATGCTTTTTATTTGTCATACTTGACGGTTAGCTGAATATCTTTTGGGTTGTTGGTTTGTCAGATTAATAAAATACTATTTTTATACATTTTAGAACATTTGAAAATTGCTTAATCAAGGAAAAAAATTGCAGATTCATTAAAGGAAACAATCTTTCCATTTCTAAAAATGCCCAGTAGAATAAAACCCAAACTATTGTGTATGCATGTACAGAACTAGAGTTTAGGGAGGAAATATTCAGTGTATTGTTGTAGTTTGTGTGTTCTGGCCCTTTAAATGTGAACGTTTTGTCCTCCAGGAACAAGAGCATGTCTGAGATCCTTCGCTGCTACCCGGAGATGAAGTCTGTGAACGACCGCGGGAAGGAGGTGACGGAGTACAGCAACAAGTACTGGGTGATGCTGGACGAGACGGAGGCCGCGACGTTCTACCCCGAGAAGGGAGCGCAGAAGTGAGTCCAGACCCGGTTTCTGGTCCCATTCATCTAATGTGATGAAGTTATTAAGTGCAAAATGCATGCTTTTTTCACTTATATCTATTTTATTTGTAAAAGTAAGGTTTAAATGTTTTTTACTCCATTTGTAAAACAGAAGGTTTTATTTCTATAAATTTTGTTTGTCAAGTGAGACTTCCTGTTTTTATTTATTTTATTTGTAAAAGTAAGTTTCTGTTTTTTTATATACATTTTAATTGTAATAAGGTTTTCCTGTTTTTCATTTATTTGTAAAAGTAAGGTCCTGTCTTTATTTCTTTTATTTGTAAAATTAAATTTTATTGTTTTTATTTATTATATTTGTAAAAGCAGGGTTCTGCTTTTATTATATGACTTCTAAAAGTAAGGTTTTCTGTTTTACTCTTACTTTGAAAGGTTGCTGTCATCCAATCGCTGCATTGCACGCTTGTATAAACAGTTTAACTCTGTAAATGACTAAATGACTTGATGTAACTTGGAGTCTGTTTGTTTTCAGGGAGGAGATGAAGTGGCGTCAGTGGGCCGACGACTGGCTCGTTCATCTCATATCCCCCAACGTGTACCGGACCTCCGGCGAGGCCTTGGCCTCCTTCGACTACATCGTGCGAGAGGGGAAGTTCGGCACCTACGAAGGATTCTTCGCCAAATACGTCGGCGCCACGGCCATGTTCCTCATCGCCAAGCGGCTGAAGAGTCGGTGAGACATGTTCTGAATGAGTTTACTTACAAACATGAGGGACTCTGCATCTGTTCCTGTTGGGTTCATGGACATGTTTTATACTGTGGATCTTCTAGTAGTTTGTTTTTTGTAGTTTTTTGGATGTCAAAGTCGTGATTCTTCTTGTTTTGGTTCATCAGACACAATCTGCAGGACGACGTGAGGCAGGATCTCTACAAGGCCGTCAACGACTGGGTGGCTGCCATCGGCAAGAAGAAGAAGTTCATGGGAGGAGATCGACCCAACCTGGCAGACCTGGTGAGAGGACACGTCTGTCTGTCTGTCTCTCTCTCTCTCTCTCTCTCTCTCTCTCTCTCTCTCTGTCTCTGTCTCTCTCTGTCTCTCTCTCTCTCTCTCTCTCTCTGCAGGTTTTACGTCCAGCAAAAACTCTGTCCTCAGAGGAAGAATCCTAAAGAGTTTGGTGAAAACTCAGCATCAACTTTAAAAAAACAACAAACAAATGTTCTGTTTTTTCTCTATAAACTTTAATCGTTAGTTTTTATACTCCTTTAACGCAACACAAATGCAGTTAGCATGTTCCGCTAACACAGTACATGTTTATAAGTTAACGGAAACAAATCAACACACGAGACTTACTGTGTGCATTTTAACAGTTTAACATACAAAATATTGATTTTTGATTTATGTATAATCAGATGCACAACAGTTACAGAGAAGCAGAAGCTCCCATCCAACAATAATCATTAAATATTATGAAGAAAATCGCACAAGTAACATAAAAAATGTTTTATATTTTGGTAGAATGGTGCAGTAATTGCTAAATGAATAAACCGTAACGCAAACAGGACTGTAGTAAACTTATGAATATAATAATGCATATTATATTCATAATATAATATATACACACATACATACATACATACACACACATATATATATATATATACACACACACACAGATGTAAACGTAGTAAAACCGTTAGTAGAAGTATATAAAGTAATTTTCTAGTTGTAAACAAATTAGTTAATGTATGTCAACCTGCAAACTTTAGTCTTTTAATAACAAAAAGTAGTTTATAAAATGTGAGAATATTCTGATTCTGAGGCTTCAGATGTCCTTTAAATGTTTATTTTCTATCTTGTATTGTTTTCCTGGTGACCATCACGACTTTCATCAACATTTAAACTTGTTTCCTCTCCGTCTGCAGGCGGTGTTCGGCGTCCTCAGAGTGATGGAGGGCCTGGAGGCGTTTGACGACATGATGGCGAACACCAAGGTCAAACTGTGGTACAGACGCATGGAGAGGGCGTCGCTCAACCACGAGGGCCGAGAATGAACGACGCTCCAGATTTAAAATAACAAACGGTTGAAAGAACACTTACAGCCTTCAGAGAGACTAAACGGTGAACTGCCAAGAAAGACGGACAGCCACCGGGAAGCAGGAAGCTAGAAGACCTTCTTTTATTGTGAAAGGGCTTTGAGAAATCCCTGATAGACAAATTAATTTAAAACCTGCAGACATTTATGTAGATGAAGACATAACACACATGAAAATACTGTCGCCTTATATCTGATTTGAGGAACCATTAAACCCTCTACTGGTGAACGGCGGGAACTGCAACAATTTAAACACTTAAAAAACACAATTTTGTTAATTTTCCGCTAATGTGTTTGTTTTGTTTTTCATTATGGGGAGCTGAAAATCCAACATATTGTCCCTTTAATACTTTACAGCCTGAAGAGATTCCATGCAGATCTGGAAAATGTATTTTTTACACATTTCGAGACCTTAAATGGTGTCACAAGAAATGCGTCATGTCCAAAAAAAGAAGGTTGTCATTTGAAAACTAAATTTCACACATATTACTGTATGTTGTTTGTTTTTGAATGAACAGGGTTTCTCAACAACAGATTATTTTGGCTCCTGCAAAAACTCAAACACTTGTATTTATGAAAAATAAAAAAGTAAAAATCTATTTTAATTTCTTCTGATTTTGCTCGATTAATATTGATGTTCTAGCTTTAAACCTCTTCTGACTGTTATACAAGAGTAAACTAATTGGGGAAAAAAAGATGTTTATCTATTTATTCCAGGTGAGTGTTTCTCTGTGTAACTGATGCAGGATCAGTCCGGCAGCGAGGAATCAAGAAGCTCGTCTGCTGGTTTTCTCTTTTTAGGATGAAATTAAATAAAGTGTAAGAAGAACTGATGAGCTGCCAGTTTGAATGTACTTAATCTACAATATGCAGATGCATTTCTTGAATTAATTGTATTAAAGCAAACTCAACGTGCATAATTGTAAAAAGGTTAACAAATAAAAAAAATAAACCTGGAGTTGTTTGAGAATTGAATACGAATATGCAGGATTACATCTCATCACTTGTAGCTTTAAATTGCAAATTTAGTTTTTCCAACAATCATTTATACATCAGTTGTTAGTTTACCTAAAAGTCATCAGTCTCCACACTTTAAGACTATATTTTTACTTATTTAAACTAATTAAAATCAGGTTTATCACTATATACAGATGATTAACTTGGTCATAATAAACAGAAAATAATTTAGAGAAAATCACAATAAAAAGTTTTAAAATTAAGAGATTCAAGGATGAAATGTTCACAGGATAAAGAATATGTGCAATAAAGATTAATGAGGCTGAAATAAAGACCAACAAATTCTTATTTTCATCACTGAATAATTCTTTTTTGTCCCTTCCGTGGCTCCGTAGAATCGTCTAATTTCAAAAAGGAGGCAAAAAACTTCCAATAAACTGCTCAAGAGGTTTTATTTCAGACATTTGGTTTAAAGATGAAGATGACAATCATTCCTGTAACACTGTTTAATAATCCACATCATAATCAGACTTCTGCTCTAAAACTCAATGACTCACTTTAGATTCCAGAACAGATTTCTGTTTCATGACGATCAAATCTTTAGTGTTCTGTAAAATACCGTCTGATGCACTTCAGCAGTTAAACCCTTTTTCTATCATAAATATACGTCTAATCTTCATTCACAATGATTCAGCAGCTCATTTTACCCACAAGGCTTTGCTCCACACGGTGGATTCCTAAAAAACATTAATAGCAAAAAAAGCTCAAATCGTTCCGACACAATTTTTGATTTGAACAGCGACTATAGAAATAAAAACATATTTAGTGAGAATAATAAAGAGCTTTTTTTTTTTTCCTCCACAATGAAACGGCTTCAACATTATGAGCCTGAACGTTTATATTTAGAGGATTCAGCCTGAACATTTACATCCAAACATTATTTCTGCAAGTCCTCATTTAGAAAAAAAGAGAAAACGTTGCAAAAACATAAATTATAATGAATAACATTCTAAAGCTGTAAGAAGCAGAAAACAATCTGAACACATGTTGGTGTAGTAGTGCTTCCTTTCTGTCCGTTAAACACTTCCTCCGTAAAGATGTTGAATGTATTTTGAATATATTTCATCCAGAGAATCAAACTCCTCCGGATCGGTTCTCAGAGACGTCCAGTAAAAAGACAAAGTTCATGAGGTTTCTTCTACTTTTCCTCCCCGGTTACAGACTAAAGTTTCCCTCCCCCGTTTCCTCTTCCCCCCCTCATCCTCATTCAGTCCCAACAGCATCATGCAGATATATCCAACATGGCGGCTCCTCCTCCTCCTCATCAGGAGCCCCAGAACATGGAGTTCAGTTGTCCTTTGGGAGGACGGATCTGTCGGCTCTGCAGCGATGTCTACGAACGAGGGAGACAAAGTTGAGTTTAGTTTATTCTCAAGAAACAAAATAAACATAATTTATAAATTATATTTTTATTGTTGTTATTAAAGTATTTTTTTCTTATTCTACCTTCTTCTTTATTGCCTATTTGTTTTTGTTAGAGGGAATAGTTAAGTTTTTTATTTTAGTAAATGTTATAATGACTCCATGAAAATAAATAAATAAATATATATATAAATAAATGCATATTGAATTTATAGGTGTATAAATATATATACAATATATATATATATCTTTTTTAATATATTGTATAAATTATATTTATATATAAACATTCATATTTGACTAGTACATTTGCTATTTTTTCCTTTCTTTCAAGTCTTTTTTTAGCTAAACTTTAATCTAGTGCACAAATGCAAATGTTTATCTTTATCAAATTGCAATAAAATAAATGAATAAAATAAAAAAATAAAATTATTGTTTTAATTATAATAAAAAAATATACAAATAAAAACAAGTATCATTCTTATTATATTATATTATATAAATAATAATCATAATTATTAAAATAATAATCAAACAGGTATTTAACGTACGTCTAGAAACTGTTTGAGTCTGATGACTGAGCCCATCTGTCCACTGCTGGTCACCGCTTCAATCCTGGAGACAACGAGGAGACACATTGATCACATCGGATATTTATAAACATAAAACTCTAAATGCTTTAAGTATTTAACGTGAGCGAGTACCTCGGGAAGTATTCCTCCTTTAGTAGCAGGATGAGTTTCCAGAACTGACTCTGATACTGTTTCATCAAAGCGTTTCCACAAACCTGAAGGAGACACAAAGACACACTGATGCATTCACTGACCGCAGTAAAACTCAGATCCTTTACTGATACCACACTGGGAAAATACTGTTTGTATACGTTTCTGGATTAATAAAACTGCAATATCTACCTCTGAGGTGTAGTACAGTATAAAGTACTATATGTACCTCTACAGTATAAAGTACTATATGTACCTCTGAGATGTAGTACAGTATAAAGTACAATATGTACCTCTGAGATGTAGTACAGTATAAAGTACTATATGTACCTCTGAGATGTAGTACAGTATAAAGTACAATATGTACCTCTGAGGTGTAGTACAGTATAAAGTACAATATGTACCTCTGAGATGTAGTACAGTATAAAGTACTATATGTACCTCTGAGATGTAGTACAGTATAAAGTACTATATGTACCTCTGAGGTGTAGTACAGTATAAAGTACTATATGTACCTCTGAGATGTAGTACAGTATAAAGTACTATATGTACCTCTGAGATGTAGTACAGTATAAAGTACTGACCTCTAGGAAGTCGAACAGCAGCGTGGCCGTGATGTCGGCCAGAGGCTCCATGTTCAGCATCTGAGCCAACCAACGCCAGCCGTTGCTCAGACCGTGAGGAGGAGACTGAAACACAAACGAGTAGAAAATAAATATTAAATATATAAATATACTTATTCATAAATATTAGTGCCGGAGGGAGGCGACAGGAAGTGGGAGTTCTCTCACCCCCTGCTTGGAGCCGTAGGGCCACCTCAGCTGGATGACGGCGGCGTAGAGCCGGATCATCCCCGACATCCTCTTCAGGAAACTGTCCTGACCTTCGACCCCGGAGTCGTCCACGCGGTACCCAAGAATCCTGATGATGAAGGATTATTAGTGAGATCAATGAAAACATTAATAACTTTAGATTTAATAAAAAGGAAGCAGCGTTTCTGGTTTCTGTACCTCTGGTAGTCCTCCACCGCCGTGCCGTCCTTCATGGGCGGGTAGTGCGGGACGGCGTACGGACATTTCTTGTGCAGGTGAGCGAGGATGAGGTCGCCCACCTGAGGGTGAAGCTCCCAGACGCCGGACGCCACCACGGCGATGGGGAAGGCGGCTTCGTGGTGAGACGCCACCTCCTCCTCTCCTTGTTTCTATAGCGGGGGGGAAGAATACATTTAAAAGCCTTTACCCAACACTTTATTTTTCTTGAAAATGTTTTGAATAAAGTAATATTTGTTATTTTTCTTACTTTTTTTAAAGACTTCTGATATTTGACACAATGCGAATGTAGTTTTTGTATATTTGGTTTTCCACCTCTCAGCTGCTGCATTGAGTCGTTTTTAATGTGCCACATTCTGGATCGTCTTACAAAATATCAAAACAAGACTCACCACAAACTTCTCAGCCAGCTTGAAGCTGACAAAGTCCAGCCCCTGAGGATGCTGGGAGGTGGAGACGTTCCTCCCCCCCGACACCACGGCCCGGCCCGACAGCAGCTTGTCGATCTTCTCGAAGATTTCTCGGAGCTGCGACCCGGAGTTGCTGGAGATCTGACTGACGGGGATGCTGGCGGATTTCTGCAGCTCCAGCTTCAGCTTCTTCGTCTGTAAGTACAGAGAAGAGAAATGAAACAAATCTGTATTATTGAAAAGAAATACAGAGAATCAACCACTGTCGAGTGCTTGAAAGTTCGTTATCAAATTTCTGGTCAGACTGATCATCCTGCTTTCTTTTTCTTTGATTATTCAGGTCTGATTTCTATTTTAAAATGTACTTTTTCTAGGATCCTAAAAGGTCTTACTTAGTCAAAAGATGTAAAATAATAAGTCAAAAACCCTCCTTTATACAGGATATAAACAATATAGTTGAATTTGTATCGTTCCATTTTAATTGTCATCTCCTTTTTTAATTTGTGAAGCTTTGAGCTGCTTTTTGTATATTAAAAGGTGCCAAATAAATAAAAATGTATTTAGTATAGTGTCCACGTGTGTTAATAGTGTATTAGTTTTTCAATTGTCCCCAATGAGAAGAATCATAGCTGTACCCAGCGTCTTTTCTCTAAACGCTCTTCCTTTTTTGTGCTACAGCTTCAGAACGCTTTTAGTTGAAAATCTCTCTTTTTCTAAAAGCTCTGGTGACGTCAGTGTTGTAAATGGAGGAGGAGCTTGTTTTGGTCGTGTCCGTCATGATCAGTGTGTATCGGAAATATATATATATCAGGATTTTTAATGGTGAAAAATAATGTCAAACAAAAATAGAAAGTAGCCCGGAGTGATGCAACGTGAAGTTAAACCCACAGTTCAGATCGGATCACGGATCAGAGCCACGGATCGGAACGAAAGAAAAAAGGGAGCAAACATAACTTTCAGAGATCCCTAAACACGTTTTCTTTCTGAAGTCAATAAACCATAAAGAAATATATTTTACTTTGTTATAGTGACTTACAGTCTTTTTATCTTCACAAAAAACACACCATTCAAACGATAAGGAAACAAAAGTTTTGTCCCGTTTCACCACTAGTAACCCAAATAGATACTAAAAAGCAAAGGAGTGATGATAGTCCAACATACAACAGAGGTTAGAGTCACAGAAACATTAATCTGAGGCACTCTCTCACCTGGGCGTCTTTGGCGGCGTTGAGTTGTTCAAAGGACTGAGCACAGCGAGCAGCCGACTCCTGCAGCTCCTTGTACCACTTCAGAGTGCCGTCTTCAGCGCTGTTCTGCAGACCTGATGGAGGACAACATCCGCCCGAATGTTTTAGAAGAACTCACACATTACAGCGTTGCAGACGGCCGATCTCCTGTGATGAACCGAACGCTCTCACCTTTCCTCTTCGCCTTCTCTTTGGCCGACTCCGCCGCCTTCTTCTGCGCCTCCTGCTGCGCCTGCAGCTCCTCCTGCTTCCTGCGCTGCTCCTCGTCCTCCTCGTCCTTCTTCTTCTTATCCTGGGCCTTGGCGACCTCCTCCTGCATCAGCCGGATCAGCGCCCTCATCTCGTGGAGGGCTCGCTCGGCCACCGTCATGTCCTCCACGCTGGGAAACTCTCCCTGGAAAATATAAATGTTACGGAGTCTGGTGAGTGGAGCTGATCCGCATCAGAGACCCGGGTTTCTAGACGTTAAGTTTGAATGCATCCTGAACCAGGAACCCTGAGAGTAGCTAGGAAGAAAAACAACATGTGTACAATATATATAAAGTACACAAAGCACACATTATGTGCTATTTTAATGCCATCACTGACATTAATGTTTTTCTATAACCTATAAAAGAATGATCATTTTAATGCGGTTTGATTTTGATTTTGTATGTTTTATTATTTCATATACATTTTTATTTATGCAATTTTTTTTGTCATATTTGGTATCGTTTAATTGTTTTTCTTTTTTGTTAAATGTTTTGTCTAATTGTGCAATTGTTGTTTGTCTTGTTAACAGGATGTTACAACTAAATAAGTTACTCCTAACAAATAATTGCTATCAATATTAGATACATTTCCCCTTTAGTATTAAAACTGAAGAAAAAAAAATATATATATTTTGCGTGACGTCTTCAATATCTTTGGAAAAGTTAACTTTTTTCAGAAGTAGTTTAAATACTTCGACCGCACACAAAAGTGTTTTTAAAGATGGAGCAAACAGAGGGTGGAGCAGAGGTTAAGTGTAGAAAAGAAAGAGGTAAATCATGATTTTGTACATAAATATTTCACTTGATTGTCACAAAGACACTTAAATAATTAGTTGATACATAGATTACTCTGTTCACAGGAAATTAATCAACAATTTCTGCTTTCACTCTATTATTATTTATTTATCAGCTTCTCAAATGTGAGGTTTTCATGCTTTTCTCTGTTTTTATAAATGAAATATCTGTGGATATGAGAAACAATTTGAAGACGTCATCTTTCCCACATTTTTTGACATATAATAAACGAAAGGATTGCTAAATAAAAAAAGATAATTAATAAGTGTGATAGGTTAAAGATGAGCAAAGAAAACAGTGACGGACTTTTATAAAAGGTTTGGGTAATAATTTTACTGTTAAGCTTAATTTTCTCTTCCAAATAAGTTTGTTTGAAACCCGTCTGACTGTTTCTTTACTTGAACAATGTTGTTTATACTGATCATTGAAACGATAAAATACTAACTAACTAAACTAAAACTGGGTCTATCTTATAGCACAATGATTTTCCAGCCACCAATCAGGAGTCAGACTGACCTCCGCCGTCTTCCGCACCACCTCCGACAGCTGGGAGCACAGCTGGTTCCCGCGGGTGCAGTAGGAGCTGAGGCTGGCCGGGTGGAGGTCCGTCCTGCTCTGGGTGGACGGCTCCATCAGCTGGTTGAGCTGCAGGATCTCCTCCTGGATGGTGTTGAGGTTTCGCAGACGCTCGCGGCCGTCCGTCTGCCGCTGACGCTCGAGCTCCGCCTCCCGCAGACGCTGCTGCTCCGCCTCCCGCAGACGCAGGTTGAGGATCTGAAGACGAGGACGGAAGAGGAGGACATAAGATGTGAGTTCAGATGCATCACATCATCATGAAACAGTCGGGGGATTTATTTATGAAGCATCTCAGAATCAGTCTATGAAGTACATAAGTACATAAGCACATCAGTGGGCTGAAGGGAGATGATGAGCAGGAAGCAGCTGAATAAAATCATGTGGCTATCTGTTGCTTTTGACGTTGGAAGAAGAAGAAACACACGATACCCCTTCCTCTTCTGATGCGAGGGTCCAAGGACAGAGAATGTCGGGTGCTGTACAGATTGTAAAGCCCTCAGAGGGAAACTTGTGATTTTGGCTGTACAACTAAATTGAATTGACAGGATTAAGGCCGTGGATATGAAAGAGTGCTGCAGAAATGAGTCCATAACACATTAATGAGTCAGCTTTTTTTTTGCCCTCCTCTTGAAGTCAAAGGTTTTTGTTTTTTTAAATGTACTTTTGGTTAGATGTCTAAAATAAGGTCTGTGGTTAATTTACCACGAACTTAAAAGTACCAGTGTGTTTGGACTTGGCGTCATTTAGCGGATTTGCAGATTGCAACCAACTGAAACTAGAACCTCGTTGGCCTGCCAATAGATCCCTTAAAATGCTGCACACTGTTCCTTTGAGAGATTTAAAAGGCTAGTTATACTATATTAAGTATAAAAGAGTTGAAATGAGACGACTAAACGTACTCACTAGAACACAAGTCCTTTAGTTTAGTGGTGGTGACGTGTAGTTCCTTTAACGTTAGAAAGAAAGAAAGAAAGAAAGAAAGAAAGAAAGAAAGAAAGAAAGAAAGAAAGAAAGAAAGAAAAGAAAGGCAATGGGAGCAGGAGGAACTGTAAATCTGGGTGGGGAATATTTGTTTGCAGTTTAAGTGGATAAAATGATTTGACCCCTGAACCTAAAATAAGTTTTTGTGAAGATTTTTATCCAGTCAATGCTGGTTTATATTCTGAGATGCTTCATAAATAAATAGCACCAGACCCCATGGTGTTTCCAGACCTTTAAAGAGACACTAATGTTGTCTTATGATCATACCTTCAATCTGTGCCGCTGCTCCTCCTTCAGCTTCTCTTGACGCCCGATGCTCTCTTTAGTTCTAACAAAAGGCAGAAAGTGGAGAATCAGGCGCATAAATAACGTTTCATAAACTGTCAGACAATATTTAGCCTTTCCGTCCTCGTCTTACTCTCTGTCCATCATGTCCCTCATGCTCTGGAACTCCTGCCTCTGCTTCAGCTCCATGAACTCCTCGAAGCGTTTCAGCTGCTCCGACTCGGAGCTCGCCACCACGGCCACCAGCTTCTCGTGCATCTCCTGCCGCCGTTTGAGCGCCATCTGAGCCGAAAGATTCAAGACATCAATCAGGTGAGAATCTCTGTCAATAATCGAATTTACAGTAAACAGGTGATATACATAAACAGGGCCGCTGTGTATAAAACATCAAAGAAAAGGTCCAACAAAATGGTCTAAACTTTGACCTATGAGGCGCGACATTTTTAGCAAAATGAAGGAAAAGAAAGTTTTTTAAAATAACATTAAAGTAACTTTTAGCAAAGTCTAATACAAAAATCAATATACTGAAACATGAAAGTTTAAATAAACATATTTCTCCTTTAGGGAAGGTTTATATTTACATTCCTAAAAAAATCATAAATAAGTCCATGACCATCTGAAATCATAAAGTCATAAATAAATAACATCAAACAAACCAAAAAATATTGATAAAGACAAGCTTACAGGAAAACTACTACATAAAATAATAAAAATAAAGTACATATAAAAAAGAAATTCAAATAAAAAAGGTCTGAAAGATTTCATTTTCATTGTTTGGTTCATAGACTGAAACACTTGAACTAATCATCATCTTCATGATTTCCTTCAATTCTTAAATTGTGTGACAAAATATTATATGCATTCAAAATCTGTTTTTTTTACCTACAGCACAAAAGACAAAAATGATAAATGTTCATTAACATAAAACTGAGAAAAGATATCAAGTGTTTGGTATTTTGCCTTAAACTGTTAATTCATTATCAAAATGATTCTCAGTCAGTTTTCTGTTGATTGAATATTTAATGAATTCACTAACTGTTGTTTCAGCGCAACTGTGAACGATCTAATTGATGCAAAAGCTGAAGATGTTCTTATACAAACACTGTTTTATGTCTGTGTCATTTATACCGTTTTTTAAACTACACTTTTTGATCCATTAATCTATCGTTAAATGTTGACTTTGTGAGACTTCAGGTGGGTTAATAAAGAATCATCGTCTCTGACCTTGGCCTTTCCTCGTTGCTCCTCCTCAAACTTGATAATGCGCCCCGCCGTCTCCATGGCTTTGGGCGACAGAAGGGAAATGGAAGGAAGTGATGCCGGAGTGGGAACGTTGCTGACATCTTCCTCTGGATCTTCATCCTTCACCTCATCACTGACAGCCTGCAGCACAGTAAGAAAAGATAAGAGTCAGAAATACAGACAGGGAGGAGAAATAAGAGTTCAAACTGAGTCACAGGAAGTAATTAAAAGTGTTCACATTTAATGTGGAAGAAAACACAAAATGCAGCCTCATAAAAGAGTTAAATATTATGTTAAAAAAAACATGCAAAGTGCAGGTTTTTGAGAGTTTTTACAATCTAAATGGAATATAAGTATTTTTTAGACTAGTCTATTAATCTTAACTTTACATTAAATTACTGAATTATACTTTGAATGTCATGTACTCTGAGTAATGCTTGTTCTTGCAAACTCAAGCTGATTTGATGACTTCCTGAAATCAATTACGTCGTGCAAAAACAATGCAATTTTCTGCGGAGTTTCAAATATATACATTTCTGTATATCTGCTCTGTGAGTGACGCCACTAAACTCCCTTAAAAAAACATGGTAAATCACCCAGAAGTTATGGCTTGAACCCTTCATTTAAGCCATAAATAAACGTAGTGTAGTTTGCTTTTTTCTTTGCCTCTCACATACAGAAACACAGAAAAGATCAGCAGGACGACAGACTCACCTGCTCACGCTCAGCGTTCAAAGACGGGGCTGCAGAGAGCGCGCTGTGCCTGGCGTTGAGGTCGGGGATGGATCCCGAGGAGGACACCGAGGCCGAGTTCTCCTCAGAGAGTCCGGGGCTGGATCCTCCGGAGCTGGAGCTCAGGAAGCAGGACTTCTGCAGGGGCACGGGGCCCAGACGCTCCAGTATGAGCCCAGAGTGCGAGGACAGGCTGAGGGGATCTTTGCAGCCGGCCAAGATATCCTGAAGGAAACACAGACACGTTAAAAACTCAAGTTTACTTCAATCATGGAGCGCGATTTACAGTTTAAATGTACAAAACAAAATAACATCAGTTTGTAAAGAAGACTTTCTTCAACCTAAAAAGCTTTCAGACATTTGTGAATGAACACAAATCAGTCTTTTGAAAAGTGATGTATATTTTGACACAAAACAACATGGCACGAGTTATGAATGGACCCAAAGCATTTAGGAAACATTGATTAATTAGGCAGTTTTGGTGGTCCATAATCTAATAATTGTGGTAGTTAAGTAAAGTAAAAGTACTGCCTACTTGTCGACAGAAACACTGTGGGTTTTTTTTCTTGTATTATGTTGTAATTTTTGTATAAGATTGTTTGATACGTTTCTATGTTTTACTTGTTTGTAAACGACTCGCCTCCTGTTGTTACCTTTTTGTCCAGGTCTTCATTGTAAATGAGAACTGGTTCTAAATTGACTTATCTGATTAAATAATTGTAAAATAAATAAATAAAATAAAACATGTCCTTTTTAAATGTAGAGGAGTAACTTAAACAGAAAGAAGCATTTAATGGAAATCACTTTACTCCAGTAAAAGTACAATAACCTCAAAATTAGACTAGTTGAGTACTATATTACTAGTATATGTATATATATGAAAATATACTAGATTACAATGTGCAACTGAGTATTTTTTTTAAGGTTATATTTTATATATATAAAAAATAAATATATTAATGATAAATATGTAAATGTATGTATGTATGTATATATATATATATATAAATATAAATGTTTTAATGATAAATGTTTTAATGTTTTAATGATAAATGTTTAAATGATAAATGATATATATATCATTTATATGATATATATATATATATATATAATGATAAATGATAAATGTTTAATGATAAATGATAAATGTTTTAATGATAAATATATATATATATATATTTAATGATAAATAATAAATATATATATATATTTAATGATAAATAATAATATTATATATATATATATATATATATATATTTAATGATAAATAATAAATATATATATATATATTAAATATAAATATAATATTTTAATATATATATATATAATGATAAATAATAAATATATATATATATATATATATTTATCATTATATATATATATATATATATATATTAAAATGATAAATGACACATTCAGATCTCTAAACTGTGTGTGACGTCATCTCGCTAAGCATGCTGGGATATCTCGGCCCGGCTAACGTTAGCTAGCCGTTAGCATGCTACCGTAACATCCACTAGCCGTTAGCCTGCTGAGCTAACGTTTAGCTCACCTCCCCCCGCTCCGACCAGTACGGGTCGTACGTGATGTTCCCCTTCGGAGAGTTCTTCAGAGCCTGCAACGTTTCCCATCGTAGGTTCTCGGAGGGCATCACGGAACCGAAACTACCGACAACTACCGACAACAACGTCGGGCTAACTTTTCAATGTGCGCCGGAAGTGGTCACATGAAATACAATCCGACGAGAAACAACCCGCCGCTCACCGACACGATGGTTCCGGTTTGGTTATAACCTTGTAATATTTGTTTTAATAAGATAAGATAAGATAAGATAAGATAAGTGTATTTATTGTCTGTGTCTGTGTAGTTGTATAGTATGTGTATTTATTGTCTGTGTAGTTGTATAGTATGTGTATTTATTGTACTAGTATGTGTGTTTACACATACTGTGTAGTTGTATAGTAAATGTATTTATTGTACTGTGTAGTTGTATAAATACACATTTATTGTCTGTGTAGTTGTATAGTATGTGTATTTATTACTGTGTAGTACTATACAACTACACAGACAATATTACTATACAACTATACAACTATTTATTGTCTGTACAACTAGTTGTATACTATATGTGTATTTATTGTCTGTGTAGTTGTATAAATACACATATTTATTGTCTGTGACAGTTGTATAGTATGTGTATTTATTGTCTGTGTAGTTGTATAGTATGTGTATTTATTGTCTGTGTAGTTGTATAGTATGTGTATTTATTGTCTGTGTAGTTGTATAGTATGTGTATTTATTGTCTGTGTAGTTGTATAGTATGTGTATTTATTGTCTGTGTAGTTGTATAGTATGTGTATTTATTGTCTGTGTAGTTGTATAGTATGTGTATTTATTGTCTGTGTAGTTGTATAGTATGTGTATTTATTGTCTGTGTAGTTGTATAGTATACATTTATTGTCTGTGTAGTTGTATAGTATGTGTATTTATTGTCTGTGTCTGTGTAGTTGAGCTGCTGCAACACAGACAATGAATTTCCCCATGGGGATCAATAAAGGAATATAATAAGATAAGATAAGATAAGATAAGATAATCCTTTATTAGTCCCGCAGCGGTCCCGCAGTCATTACAGTCATTTATCCAATTTTATCCAAAGCGACTTATATATACATATATATATATTTGCTGTACTTACACAAACACTCTACAAAAATATTATTGTATCACAACACGTGGCATACTTCTGCGTGAAAAAAATCATCCCATTATATATTAAATGTATTTATTTTATATATGTATTCTACCTGGTCCATGGTGCAGTGTTGCACCTGACAACTCCATTATAAATGAAAAGATTTTTGTTGTATCAAATTAATCCCAAATTAAATAACAGACTCGAGGGATTTATAAAAAATCCGAAATGTATTTCTTATGTTTTTATATGTTTCAGAATGAGCAAGAATGTCTGGAATTATCAAAGTTGTTAATGGGGTTTGGCATAAGTAAGACAACACTTTTTCTAATTCAAACAGAAATAATATGTTAAAGTGCTATTAAATATTAACACCCCTATTTTTGTAAGTCAAATTAGGGCTGTTTATTATGTGTTTTATTAGAACCACCCTTGTCAAAAAGGTGAAAATGTTTTCAATTGACATGGAGGATGTAATATAAAAAAAAAAAAAGAAAAGGCCATCAGAATCAAGTGTTATGCAGGAAATTATATATACAAAAGCATATAAATAAATAAATTTGAGGCAACTATAATGTGAACATTTAATTTAAAACGTTTTATTAATTTCATATATAGTATAAAACTCTCAAGTCAAAAATAGCAGTCAATAAAGGTAATTTAGGTCTATTGTAATGCTTTGGCAACGTATGAATGCTGGTCAGGTTGCAAAATGTTGCAGTCAGCTGGTAAGCAAAGAGTCACCGAACACGTTTCCATATGAGGTTTTGAGAAAATGGACGTAGTTCTGCAGACTGCGGTTTGTGGAGTCGGACTGCTCCAGTCTGTCCTTCACGTTCTGAAGCTGACTCTGGAAACGACGCTCCATCTGAAGGAAAACAAACAAACAGGAACAACAGATGAGAACCAACAGTTTGTGTGTCATACGTGGAAACAAAAACCACGGACATCGTGACGCACCTCCTCTTTGCTTCGCTGGAGCTGATTCTGCTCCGTTTTGGCTCGGCTCAGCTGGCTCTGCAGGTCCAAGGCTTTAGACTGAGACGTTCTCTCTTTGGCCAAAACCCTCTGCATGCTGTCGTCCACCTGCAGGGAGGAAAACATGTTGAGGTATACGTATAAAATAACAAAACACTCAGTATAGATAATGTTAACTGCATTTCCTGACATTCTTAGTAGATCAACATCAAAGAGAAAGCTAATTAATTATTTTATTTAAGTTTATAGCGATATTTAGCTTTTAAATAAAACCATTTATAATTATTGTACTTTAAAATCGGAGTACTCCAGATGTGTTTTTGTAGACTCCTAGATTGGCACTTTGATCTGCAATTCTTGTATGAAAGATGCCATAAAATGTTATTTGAAGAGTAAAATACAATGAAAAATCCTGACTTTTATTCCCGTGTGTTTGTGTCAAGCTGTTGTGAACTTGAGTAAACTCTCTCGGTTGTGACGTTGTCGGTCATTACTCTTAAATTCAGCGCTTAATCCAAAAACAGCTCAGATATAATTAGATCAGATTATTGCAATCCATCAAAACACAATAATTAAAGAACCTTTGTGGTATCTAAAACCTGCCCAGCATCTGCAGCGTTCTCATTCAATACTGGACCAATTTTCAAAAACAGTTTTCCTAAAATCATTTTGGAAAAATACAGAAGTTTCCCTTTAAGAAGCTTTATAACTCCAAACATCATCTCTATACAGATTATTGCATCAAAAAACAACACTTCACTAAAACCTTCATCTGTGCACTTTTGATTCAAAGCTGGAACCGATTTGCCTTCAATATCCGAATGTTTACTTCCACAACACTAAAATATCACAAAAGCCTAATTTCTTGCTTTACCTGCACTAAACAAATTGAAGCAGCATGAAGGAGGAGAAGCAAACAGTCAGGAATATAACAGGTGACAAAGTCCAAACTTATTTATAGCATAAAACATTGAAGTTCTTATGTGGCTCAAAGTTCCGACCTGTCTCTGAGCGTCGTCCAGGGTTTGTTGCAGCTGTCTGGTCAGGACGCTGCACTCCCGCGTCTTCTCCTCCAGCTGCTGCTGAACGCTGCGGATAGTGGCCTCCTTAGAGGGGAGAACCTGAGACATCTCTTTGTTTTCCACCCTCATGTCCTCCAGCCTCCTGCAACAAACATAGATACATACAGCTGCAGTTTGGAAAATGTAGAGAAACCATTTATGTGTTGTCTGCATTCATCGTAGCTTCAAAATGTATATATTATTGTTCAAAGAGAGTTCTGTAAAAATGGATGGATTACTGAACGGGTCTGCAGGCCTAGGAGCCTAAAGTGTCCCCCTGGGCTTCACCTACAAAATGTCACTCAAAGAGACACATACCAACCAGGAATAGACTCAAAATGACCTCATAGAGATATGAAAAGACGGCAGAGAAATACTACGCAGTTACAAAGAGACACAAAACAACAACGTAGAGACATGAAAATACTACAAAGAGAAACAAAATGACTACAAAAAGGGGCAAAATGACCACAGACAAAAATAAATACTACAAAAAAGACCAAAAACAACTACAAAGAGATGCAAAAAAATACAATGAGACACAAAACAACTGCAGTGAGAAACAAAGACATTACAAAGTGACTCACAAAACTATGAAAAGGGGCAAGAAAACCACAAAGAGACACAAAATGTCAACAAAGAGACTCAAAGCAGCGAGCAAATAGACGCAAAGCTCCTACAGAAAGGGGCAAAACCACCACACAGAAAAAATAACTACAAAAAGGAGCAAGGTAACTACAAAGAGAAGAAAAAAGAGATTAAAACAACTACAGAGAGATTCAAAATGTTACAAAAAAATGTCAAAGATATCACAAAGTAACTTGCGACTTTGAAAAAGGGCAAACCCACCGAAAAGACACACAAAATGACCACAAAGAGACTTAAAATGATCGAAGTCAGGCTAAACATCTATGTAGTCAGTGTGTCTTGCTCCATGTAGGAGCGGTGTTTGGGTCTTTTGCATGTCTGTGCTCATTGGCTCATAATCCACCGTTCTCTCCAAGCGTCTGTACCTCTCAAAGTTGTGTATTTTCTCCTTGAGAACGTTGTTCTCCTCCTGCAGCAGCAGGTTCCTCTGCTGGAACGTCTCCAGCTGAGTGCCCTGCTGTTCCACCTGTGAAGGAACACATGTAACCATCAGTTATGATAGAAATCCAGCTCTATAGGTCTAAACCTCCGGCCATATAATAGCAACGGCCCCAGTATGAGTCAAGACTGGATCAAGTGAAAGGTAAAGAAAAAGGTTTTATTTCTCTTCCATAATGTTGTCAGACTCCTTTAATAACAATCAGTGGCAAAAACAGACAGTTATGACGTAGAGGAGTCGCACAAAGAGATTAAGTTACAGTCTGTTTAGCATCTGCAGTGTTCTCCATCAATAAAATAAGAGATAAAATAAGATAATCCTATATTAGTCCCAAATTTGCAGGATTACAGCAGCAGAGTGGACAGTGCAAACAGACAAATAAACAAATAAGAGATGTAAATTGAAAAACAAGATCAAAACAAGTATAATAAATAAGTAAACACACAGTAAAAGTAAAATAAATAAGTCGAAAAATGTTAAAAAAACAACAACAAAAATATGCACAGAATATGTATATTGCACATTGGATATATAGGATTGATGTTGAAGCACATTGGATCTAAAATATATTAGTTACTTATACACAAAAACATGGGAAAAACCTTTGATTTAAACAAACTAACAGCTGAAATACAACAAAGTAAACCTTCATGATCGTTTCTATTTTTTCTCCTCCCAACTTTCAAGACTATAACAAACCTCTCAGGTTGTTTCGGTACCTTGTGTCTGACTTCAGCGATGGCCGCGTTGTGCTCCTCGTTCCTCCTCTGGTGGGCGTCGGCCTCCTGCTGGGCGGCTCTGAGCTGCTGCTCCGTCCTCCTCAGCCGGTCGGGCAGCGCCTCCATCTCCCTGATCCGACCCAGCAGCTCCCTCCTCACCTGCTCCGTCTCCCTCTCCAGGCTCACCCTCGCCTCCCGCGCCTCCTCCTGCGTCAGCGCCAGCTTCAGGCAGTGCTCCTCCGACTCCAGACGGACCTGCTGGACCTGGGGGAGGGGAGAGGTGTGACTTCAGTACTGACAAGGCAGACTTCAAACACATCTAAACACATTAGATCTTGTGTTTTTGTTTTGCAAAAAAATATTTGATTTGTTGTTTGCAGAAATTCTATTTGTCCCTAGATCCACTTTGCAATCACACATTGGTGGAAAAAGTATTCAGATCCTTTACTGCAGTAAAAGTACTAATATCACACTGTGGAAATACTTCACTACAAGTAAAAGTATGCAACTGTTATCAGCACAATGTAAAAGTTTAGTAAAATGTAGAAGTTAGAAGTAAAAATACAGCATTCAAAACCTTACTTAAGTAAAAAGTATATATGTATTATTAGCAAAATGTACGTAAAGTATCTAAAGTAAAAGTAATGATTGATCAGTAAAGTATTTTAATATTATATCTGATGTTTCTGGATTAATATCACTGCTGCATTAATGTGTATGTTGCATGTTTTTAACTAGTTTAATCTACATGAATGCATCATATTCTATAAGATCATTTATGTTTGTAGCGTCTCTGTCTTTGAGAACCTCGTATCTCTAAAAAAGAACAAACAGTTTTCAGCTTTGTGACGATGTATTTTGCAGCTGATCCAAGAAACCTTTTAAAGAGTTTATTTATCAGAAGAAGTAGGAGGATTTTCTCAACACATAAAGGAAACACTTCATCCTTCAGTTCATCACAAACATTCAACATCAACACATCTGGAGATACGTTGTTTTCAGTGGACAGGAAGAAGAGTGTGTCTGTACCTTCTTCTTGTATTTCTCCACCAGGTTTTCTTGCTTTTTGATGGAGGATTTCAGCCGACGGGCTTCAGACTGCAGGTCGCGGAGCTTCTCCTCAGAGGACGTCAACTGACCCTAAATACGATGGAGGTTTATGATAAATGCCACTGAAACACATTTCCTTTAGTGATCATATAAGATGAAACATTAAAGGAGAAGAAGCTGTCAGAAGAAAAATGTACAATTTTGAAGTAGTGTTGTAGATTATTTTAAAGGTACCCCGAGTCTTTGGTTGTCCAGCTTTGTGGAGGCGTTTTCAGCACTGAGGTGATGGAGCTGATCCCTGAGCTCCTCCCTCTCCGCCCGACTCCTCTCCTCCGCTGAATGAAGCTGAGAGTTCAGCTCCGACACCTGACTGTGACAGAAACATCCACTACAATTATATGTTTTCCAAATTCATAAAAATACATCTTCTTTTCTTGACTGATTAACTACAAAATTAATACATTTAATTCTTATATGACTTTTAATATACAGGATTTAACAAATTACTTGAATAAACCAGGAAATATGTGAAAGATGTATTTTTTTGGAGCCATATTTTAGTTTGTTCTAAACATATGGCCTAAAAAAAATTATAATTATTCCAAATATTTTCTCTTAACTAAATAATAAAAAAGAATTATTAAAAACTTAAAAACTATAAAAAGTAATAATTATTCCAAGTATTTTCTTTTAACTAGCTAATAAAAAAGTCATACTTATTAAAAACTTTAAAAAGTAATAATTATTCCAAATATTTTCTAATAATTAATATTTTCTAAATACAAAATGCTGCAGAGGCAACATTATATGTGTTTTTTCTTACTTCATTATTTTGCATTATAAAAATCTAAATTCTATAATTAAAAAGTAAATTAAGTTAAATGTGAAAATGTTTTTTTTGTGCCTTCCTGCCGCACACATCATGGTGTTTTCTCACATTTACTCACAGTTTGAGAGCAGAAATGTCTTCTTCCAGATGTCCTTTAGCCGCTGCCTCTTTAGAGTGGAGGAGGCACCAGTCACTGGATGTGGACAGAGCTTGAGCCAACTGGGACTCCTTCAATAGAAAACACAAGTTGTTTCATTATTATTTAGCCTGTCCAGTTATTTCACACCTGAAATACACTCAAAAATAATTTAGTAAAAGTTGCTGAGTCTTCTGAACAAATGAGGTAAGAGTTACAAGACAACATTCACAGTAAAGTCAAACTCAACAAGTGAGAAACTGTTACTTAGAATCAGTGATATTGGTGACAAGAGGTGCCTGCAAAGAGCCAAAAAGGATACGACGGCAAGAATTACAGGAGTGTCAGCTGCAGAACCACCAGACTTCAGAGCAGCTTCTTTCCTCTGGCTGGGAGACTCATTAAATCATCCTCCACCCTCCATGTATAATATAGTTTGTTTGTGTTATTCGTTATGCAGCAAAATGGGACTACACAACTGCATTTCGCTGCACAACCCAGTTGCATTATGAAAATGCATAACCAAGAGGCTTGCTGAACTTCCTTTGAACTTGATTTGCATAAAAGCTCATTTACATGCAGGATAAACCACAGAGAGGTCTGTGGATCATCTTTAGAAACCAGGACCTTGTAGAAAGACATGTTTCTTGGTAGAAAGGACCCGTCTCTGCCCACCACACATGTTTCAGACATCATCGTGTGGACCTGAGATTCTTCTAAATACTGACCTTCTCCTGCAGTTTTGCCGCGAGCTGCCTGGCGGACTCCTCGGCTCGCTCGGCCTTCTGGGTAAGAAGATCCAGCGCCTCCCGGTCTTGCCGCCCCTCCTCTTCCTCCTCTTCCTCTCTCCGCTGCCTCAGATTCTGCAGCTCCTCCTGCAGAGCCTGCAGCTCCTCCTGCTGCTGCTCGTGGCTCTGCTGCATCCTCTGATCCACACGGAGAAGGAAACTCACTCTCAGGTTTCAATGGTGGAATGTAATGAGGTACATATACTCACATACTGTACAAATATGAGGTACTTTAAATACGATTAAACAGTTTGAACATGTCCAGTAGCTTACATATTACTTCATTGTGTCTTTAAACAAAGCTATTAGTAAATTACAGCTTTACATTTGCACTGTATTTAAGAACAATTTTGAGGTACTTGTACTTTACTTTAGTTCCATTTAGTGCCAATGTATACTTCTACTCAACTACATCACAGAGGGAAATATCGTACTTTTAACTTCACTGACTATTTGACAGCTCTAGTTACTTTACAAATTACATTTTTTGCACAACATTCAAACATGCAAAGAGCTTCTAAAGTTGTTATAAATATGATTTATTATTAATTAAATCCTCCAACAGTTTATAAAAAAAGTACAAATTAAACAATTAGTTAATTAACTTGTTAATTAAATTAGCTGGCAAGTATTTTGCTTAATGTTGAGGTAATTTTTCGTGCAAACAAGAAACAAGATTTGCTGGTTTTTCTTCTTTTTTGCACATTCCTGCGTATTTTCTTATAATATTTTGTATTGTCAATTTTTGGTATTTTATTTATGTTTCTTCACTGTTTTCCCTTACTATGTTTTTTCATTATTATTATTATTATTCGAAACATCAAGGCACTTCCTCGTATGTGTAAACCTACTTTACAATAAACTTCTGATCTGCTACAACTGTTTCATATCCTTCTTCCAACACTACAGTGTTTTCTAACCAGAGGCAAAGTGACGAAAGTATAAAATCGTCGTCATATTTAATATCATTACAGTATCAACATGCTGGATTCTGATTGAGTATCACTGACAGGTCATGTAGTCAACAAAAGAACAAAGGTTTTTGAATCCCTCGTAGCTAAAATATGTTTACTTGTGTTTGTTTTTCGTGTTTTCTGTCCACAGACCTGAACCTGAGCAGCCAGTTGGACCTTTTCTGCTTCTGTTCGGTCCAGCTCAGATTCCAGATGGCAGCGGGTCGTCTGCAGGATTCTTGAAAGCTCCTCCGTCGTCTTCACGTTGTCCTGCCATGAAAGAGAGAAGCAGAAGGTGAGGAGGAGTTTCTACTTGTGAACTCCTGAACCTTAAACGGGACATTTGTGATGTTTAGGAGTGTGGTTGTATGAGGTAAGAATCTCCACAGTCAGTGTTTTACTACAGTAGATGGAGTTTATAGAAACAGACAGGAGAACCAGCACGGGAGCAAATCAATGTTCTGCTGTGGACGTATTTCAGACGAATAAAAGAATCAATATCAGTTTAAGTGAACGCTATATTTAGAATATTTCCACCTCTTTAGTTTGCTGTCAGACAGACTGTTATCTATGCTCTCTTCAAAGACACCAGACTTCATTGATAAAACTGTAATTTTACCTCACAGAAATACTGACTATCGAGAAAAACCTCATACAACCACACTGCAAAACATCTAATTAAAAGGTGTGTGAGAGATATCAACCTTTATCCACCGAGCTATGACAGAACAAAACTTGTGTCAATGTTCTCGTGAACCAGTGCAGCAGCAGAACAAATCTGATGGCAAGTTTCAAACCTTTTCAAAGTCCAAATACACCGCCAGCTTAGAGGCCTCTTTCTCCTTGTTGGTGAGTTTGGCCAAGAGTCGCTGGAAGAGAAGAAGAAAAACAAGAAGTTCCTCCTCAGATGTCTGGTGTCTGATGATAACGTACCTTATATAACCAGGTGATGATTACTCACAATGTTCTCTGCTTCACTGTCAGTCAGTCTCTTCTTTAAGGCGTCTTTCTGTTCTAACCACACCGATGATTCTCTCTGTGGATTTACAACACAGCACGCAAACAACAGTGAGGAGAGAATTACTGATGTTTGATTCTCCTTCATTTGTTTCTTCTGCTTCCCGTACCTCGTATTCACTCCACTCTCTGAGGAGCTCTCGGAGGCTGTGGTTCGTGTTGTCAAACATCTCGATCTTCTCCAGCAGCAACTCCTGCTGCCGTCGGAGTGACGCTGCGTGCAACTTTGACAGACGCTTGTCCTAAAATAAAAATAATGGATTTATAAAAACATTCTCATGTACAGCAAAAGAAGCCCGCCTCCATTCATCGATCTTGAATCTATCCTTCAAGATTTACCTGAGAGAGGCTGTCCGTGGTTTCCTTCAGGGCTGTCAGCTGATTGGCTACTGCTACGCCGTCGATTTCTACTTCTACGAGCGCCCTCAAGAGAACGTCTGTATCTCTGTGTTGACCCCGAGAATCCGACCTGTAAACAGATAAAATAAGACACGATAAGATAAGATTAAATGAGATTAGATAAAATAAAATAAGATAAAATACGAATAAGATGAGATGAGATGAGTTAAGATACAATAAGATATGATACGATGAGATAAAACGAGTTAAGTTAAGTTAGGTTAGGTTAAGTTAAGTAAAGGTAAGTTAAAGTAAGTTAAGTTAAGATAAGATAAGATAAGATAAGTTAAGGTACAATACGATACAATAAGATATGATACGATGAGATAAAACGAGTTAAGTTAAGTTAGGTTAGGTTAAGTTAAGTAAAGGTAAGTTAGGTAAGTTTAGGTAAGTTAAGTAAGTTAAGATAAGATAAGACACGATAAGATAAAATAAGTTAAGGTACAATACAATATGCGATACGATAAGATAAACCTTTATTGATCCCCAGAGGAGAAATTCAGGTGATGCAGAATCACAAACAAATAAATGTTTACAGATGAATAGTGGTAAAAAAAATTATTAAGGAGGTATATAAAACTAGAATAAGAAGTAAAAATATAAACTATACAAGAGCAATTAAAGGCAAAGTTCTAAAGGTAATGCGGTGGGGTTAATAGCAGCTAGTCTAGTTTATGTAAAGGGTTAGTACACCAGAATAACATTATTATGATGTTGATGGTGTCTCTATCAATATAGCAACTTAATAGAAATACAACATAGTAAACATAAGAACCTAACTTTAATTAGTTTTGAACACTATAAAGTGTGGGTTTCCTTTGAATATGAGACACCAGTGCAAAGCTTTTGTTATCTTAAGACTCTTACCTCTTTGAATGACGCATGCTCTCCTGCTCTCGGAGGAGGACACTGAGGTTTTTGGATACTGCATCGAGCTCTTCTTCCTGCTCCTCGTCATCATGTCCGACTGCACTTTCTGATCGATGCTCCGCTCTGCTTCTCTGATCATAAGAGACAAAAAATATAAACAACGTACGACAGGGCTGTACAATAAACAATACATATCTGTAGTATCTGCAATCAAACCAGGGGCTGAAAATATTTTTGTTAAAGGAAAAGATATTCAAGTTCTGAAGTATTTAATAAACTTTGAATATTGTGTGTTTACAAACAGCAACCATCAATGCTACCTAGTATACCTTTAAATTCAGATTTATTTCAGTGCAAATTCCTGCCAAATGATCCCTTACTCTCTGCAATTGTTTTCATGTTCCTGAATATATATCTTTATTTATCTATCGAGAGATAAAATGTAAAGAGACCTGACAGTTGTACGAGCCCACGTCTCTTCTGCAGGACAGTCTTCCTGGAGGAATCCACGGCGTCCGGACCTTTGGCCTCCCTCCGTCTCCCCTCATCTGGGCATCATTTGTCCTATTCTGCATTCAAAAATAAAGGATTCCACAGGTAAAACACATAAAACTTTATTATGAATTAATAATTGAGTCTATTTAATTGTTAACTCTTGTGTTAAAAGGGAAATGTACAACTAACTGTGACGAAACTAACAAATCAGGCAGGTAATTCATTTCTAGTGGTGGAAAGTAGATAAGTACATTTACTAATGTACTGTATCTAACTGCAATTTTTAAGGTACTTTATATATTGTATTTTCATTTTCTGCCACTCTCTCAGGGGGAAATATTGTATTTATTTCCACCACTACATTTAATAACTTTGGCAACTTTGCAGCAGATTAATAATAATAAATATAACAAACAAATGTATGTTATATTATAGATTAAGATAAAACTGTTTTGATCTGTGGGGAAATCCACAATCTACCCAGCAGTATATAAGTATTACAATAGCACTACTTTTACCAGCTGCAACATTAATGTGATGAACACTTTTTCATGTATTTTATATATGTATGTTATATATTATTGTGAAATGGGATATTCTGCATTCTAAAACTTGAAGTATCTACTTGTAGTAGAGTATTTGTATATTGAGGTGTTGCTCCTCATGCATATAATGGTGCTCAACTATGACTTCATGCATTTCCAGTTTGCTCCACCTGTGAGAGCTCAGACTCACCTGTGAGCAGCTCAGACTCACCTGTGTGAGCTCTCAGACTCACCTGTGAGCAGCTCAGACTCACCTGTGAGCTCAGACTCACCTGTGAGCAGCTCAGACTCACCTGTGAGAGCTCAGACTCACCTGTGGGGTCTTGCTGGGACTCCTCCTCATGTGCACGTGCACAGGTGTAGCCTCAGGTACGTGCACGTGCACCGGCTGCACCAGTGGTGACTCACTGGTTTTCATTCTTCCGGTTCAGAATCAACAGAAACCCAAATAAAGTCGCATTAAATGAACCAAAAGGGTCGTTTATTATCAGCGTGCTGCAGCCAGCTGCTCTCCTCCATCATGAAATCTGTGTTTTGTCTGTGGTTTGGCATCGACACAAACAACGCCTCTGATTGGCTGATTCGCAACATCTCGTTCTGTGATTGGCTGAGGCGAGTTTACCGGAAGCGTTGCCCGTGGTAACCAGAGAAAGTAACTGGTGATGTTTAAACAAAACAGTTAAAACGCTTTTATTATATATCTCATATCTTGTTCAACTTTTTTTTTTGTTTTACTCTCCCTCTTTCTTAATTAAATAAATATTTTTAAAAAATCACAATGGACAATAAAAACAACGCCTCTGATTGGCTGATTCGCAACATCTCGTTCTGTGATTGGCGGAGGCGAGTTTACCGGAAGCGTTGCCCGTGGTAACCACAGAAAGTAACTGGTGATGTTTAAACAAAACAGTTAAAACGCTTTTATTATATATCTCATATCTTATTCAACTTTTGTTTTTGTTTTACTCTCCCTCTTTTTTAATTAAATAAATATTTTTTAAAAATCACAATGGACAATAAAAACAACGCCTCTGATTGGCTGATTCGCAACATCTCGTTCTGTGATTGGCTGAGGCGAGTTTACTGGAAGCGTTGCCCGTGGTAACCACAGAAAGTAACTGGTGATTTAACAAAACCGTCAAAACGTTTTTATTATATATCTCATATCTAATTCAACATTATTTTTTATTTTACTCTCCCTCTTTCTTAATCAAATAAATAAATAAAAAAATCACAATGGACAATAAAAACCAGTAAGGAGCTCAAAATGGTGGCTACCGCGTGTTTTTTATTTTTATTTTAATACATGTTTTGAACGGTATGAATACAGTAATATACACTTATAATAGCTTTTATTTAGGAGTAAATAACAATTTGACCGTTTTGTGACTGTAAAGTAAAATGTGCGCAGTTAGGTTTTTAAAATGAAAGCGATGGCATCATTTCCGGTTTCTGTAACCGTCACTTCCGGCCCCTTAGCTAGCCTGAATAGCAAGCTAACGCTAACGCTAACTTCTTTGGAGCTAATCATTTCTCACGTTCACTAATCACCAGACTTTATGACATAAACACTACAAGTTAGTGCTTATTGACCGAGTTAGCACACTTAGGTGGTGAATATGTTAGCTCACTTAAGCTTAAGAACAGCTAGATAGGGAGTTTAAGCTAGGCTAGTTGTTAGCCGTCCATGTGCGTCAGGGGCAGTGATGACGCACAGGCGGAGAGCGCGGGTTCTAGAGTTCCTGCAGATAAACAGGGTTCTCATGGACTCACTTATGTGCATAAGAACCCATAATGATGCAAGAAAGATATGCATCATAAAACATCTAAATATTAAACTTAAAAAACCCTTTTAATACATCTTTTTCTGTAAAAAGTTTGAATTTTAAGCACATTTGTGTCACTTTTTGCAAATTTAACTATTAAATTAAATTGTGAGATGCTATTAACAGCCACATCATTTATTATATTAAACAAATTCAGTCTATTATGAAGTAATAATCCACTTCTCTTAATTATGGAACAATAAACTGAATTAAATCAGATGGAATTAAGTTTACTCCTGTAACTTAAAACATATATTGGTGTCAATTTGTTATGATAAAGACTTTAAGATCAAAATAAAATGTGTCTCAATTAGGCAGAAAATAACTAATTTACTGGAAAGTAAGTAGTGTTTAAAGATGTTTTTTTTTTTACTTTAAATCATGCATACTGAAGTGATCATAGTTATGTTACTAGTGTGGTTTTGCTTCACTTTGCTATCTTAATTCAGTAGGTTTAAAATAGGGAGATAAAGTTCTTTTTTTCTAAGAGTACAGTCTTGGCAACAAAGTCTTATCCTAACCAAAAGCTCATATTTGGGAGCAGTAAGTTCTATTCAACTAAAAATCTCTTTAAGTTTAACTACACTGGCCTACTTTTTCCAGTTTATAAGTCACCTTTTTGTTTCTGATAACTGATTTTTGTTCATTCCTCTCTCCAGGTTAGGCCTTCCAGCCCAGTGAATGGCCAGACACAATCACAAAAAACAACTTTGACGAGTCGGCGCACACCTTCCTGGCTTTAATCACCCAGCGTCTACTAAGAGGAGACTTTGCTTCGAGCCTCCTTGTGACTCCAAAATCCTTCAAGAGCTGACGGGACTCTTTAATTGTACAAATCCACCCAGGTGCCTTTGCTGCTACCTAAATCAAACTTTTTTTTAAATAAATTTCTATGCACCCACTTGTAAACACAGTAAGTTTTATTATTGTAACAAAGCAAGTTTTACACCTCAAATTTAAAACAGTTTCTTTCCCACCCCACCCCTCCCAGCGGAAGATGAAAAGGTGATTAAATGCAACTTCTATGAGACAACAGATCTTATTTTATTTTTTACCCATGAAGCAGTGGGGGCCAAAATTTACAAGCTTGTTTTTTTTCCATTTTGTTCTTTATTAAAAATGTCATTTCAAATCTCATGGATATCTGTAAAACAATACAATGAAAAAAAAAAAAAAAAGTCCCATAGAAATGGTGTCAAAATAACCACTCTCCCCAATAACCAACATACTCCTGCCCCTCCCCAGCTTACCCCACCCCCTCCCCCTAAACATTACAAGTCAAAAGGAATGAGCTGGTACTCGTTAACCACATAGGGGGAAAAATAAAATAAAAATACAGTTTCTTTCAAGGGATCAACACCCCAACTGAAAAAAAAAATTAAATGGGGGAAAAGGAATTGAGGTCAACTAGCGCTGGGTCACTACACCATGGCTTCAAGTCATTTTACCACGACCTTTAACAGGAGGAATTCTGTGTGAATTGACTTCAAATTCTACTCAGGATGCAGTGCTGATTCTATTTTTTATACATTTTTTTTTTCATTATTATTACTATTGAGATGATTTTGGGGGATGGTACTCACAATTCAGGGCAAAGTGCCAATGGCCTTGGATGAGTCTATAGAAGAACATAAACATGGCACCAACAAGGTGAAGAGGCTTCAGAATGGAAAATGAAGCACACACAGATTTATAAAAAAAATAAAGTAAAAAAAAAAAAATTTAAAACCTTTGCTCCCAAACATGAGTGGAAAAACCAAACAGGGAATAGAAGGTTTAGGGTCTGAGTAGATGATATTATTTTAGTCGTCTTCTCCCTCGTCGTCCTGAAAGAACAAGATATCAGAAAAGTCAGTGACTGCTGAAGACAAGCTACTTTTAGCGACATCTGTGCAACTACACTCTCATTTTACCTCTCCATCTTCTCCATCGTCATCATCATCATCCTCGCCGTCTTCATCTCCCTCCTCGTCTATGTCCTCCAGACCCTCCTCGTCCTCTTCATCGTCCTCACCTTCACCCTCCTCGTCATCCATGTCAGGAACCTAGAGAAAATAAATCGCTTTTAGCACTTTTGTCTTTCAGTTATTCCACACGTAACAAAGTTTCCTTTCCTGGAGGATGGAATACATACACAAAATGAAAATACGTAATACGTGCAGCTAATTGTGGGAAGTGGCAGCTGAGGATACATTAACTGGCTCGCAAACATACCAGGTAGTACTGCAGGGGGTTTGGCCAGATGTCATCCTTGATGACCTCTCCGAGCTCGTCAGCGCCGGCGTCAGCGTGATCAGTGAACCAAGTGAAGAAGCTCTCTGGCTCTTCATGTTGCCTCTTCCTTCCTGCTTTGTTCTGTGTCTGGCTGGAGCGCTTGGTCAGGTCCTACAAAAAAAAAGAAAAGACAAATATGAGTGTTTAAATTGGTGAAAACTTTCAAATTCAAGCTCTCGAAATAGCACATCAGCTTGAGTAGAAACATATCAGGGGGAATGTCATCCAGCTGGTTGCTGGTAAAAAGACAAGCTGTATGTTTAACCACCACTCTACCTTACTGACAGCCCACACTCAAAGCAATACCACACATACCTTTCCTGATTTCCATTTGATTTCTGTCGACTTTGAAGACGGGTCTCCGCTCTCGTTCAAATGGAACTCTTTGGAAAGTAGTTTGTTTTCGAAGTACGGATTTTCATCGAAATACTAAAAGACAAAAGAATGACAGAAGGGTAAGAAAACAAGAAACACCTTGCATCTGCATGTTGTGTCCATGTGTGCATCTTTGCAATACTTACAAAATCTATTCTGTAGCCTGACTTGATGTCTTCGAACTCTGTCACCTCCACCCGGCTCAGATAATGAAGTGCTTCTTCATCTTCCTCTCCCAGTAGGGCAGATACTGTGTGGGGGAAACACATTATACAGATCAGACTTTAACTTGAGTCCCTGTCAATTTGGCTCAAACTAATTATGGCAGTTAAAAAAAAACATGTTGCTCACCTTGTGGATGGTTGACAAACGTGGTGACCCAGAAGTTGGGGATTTTGGCGATCAGTTCTGACCTCTTCTGAAAGAATGGCTGACGGAGTTTGTTGTATTTCTGTTCTACTTTGAGGATCTCCTCACTGGCTTGCTCGTTCAACCTAAAAAGGGGAAAAAATACCACAACACAAATTAAAAACAGTTCAATTTCAAGTACATTTATTGCATAATATGTTTTATTTATTATCTTAATCTGTTTCTCTGTACTTGAGCTGCTGCAACATCCGAATCAATAAAGGAATATCTACAGTACCAGTCAAAAGTTTGGACACACCTTCTCATTCAATTTTTTTTCTTCCTACATTGTAGATTAATATTGAAGACATCCAAACTATGAAGGAACACATATGGAATTATGTGGTAAACAAACAAATGCTCAACAAACCAGAATATGTTTTATATTTTAGATTCTTCAAAGTAGTTGAATGAGAAGGTGTCCAAACTTTTGACTGCTACTATATATATATATATATATATATATATATATATATATAAAATCAGGCAGAGGGAAATTAAAACAGGACACCATGCAGATTTTCATGGCAAACACAGATCCAAGCAGCTGACTTCACTAGTCAGTTCCTCTTCATTTAAAACGTGTAGTAATAAGTCTCTTTCCAGTTTTCTGCGGGAGAGAAAACCAGCTCTACAGGGACACGTTGGGACTCTTTACCTGTCAATTTCATTTTGAACTTCATCGATGTGTTCAATTGCTTCTTGCTGCTCTTTCTCTGCAGGGAAAAAAAAAAAGAAAAACACGAGTTACAAACAGCATCACAGTCCAGTGCATCAAATAAAACATTGATTTACAACCAATAAAGCATCAAGTCGTGCATGCGTGTGTATTTAAAACAAATGATGCATCATTGTGAGTTTCTTTTTTTTTAGTTAAATGCACAAATACATTTATTATATTTAAAGTGTTTACACTGTTTAACCCTGCAGGACACGTGACTCCTTTAAAGCCCGGGTTAAGGGCAACATGAGGAGCAGGCCGCGTGGTTTGAATGTGTGTGTGTGTGTGTGTGTGTGTGTGTGTGTGTGTGTGTGTGTGTGTGTGTGTACACACACACACACACACACACACACACCCCACTCTGCACCCACGTGTCTTAAAACACAACAAAAGCACACATAAATCAAAAAAACAACAACAAAAAAACACACAATTTTTTTTTTTTTTTTGTGCTGCAGAATCACTACAACAACAACATTAGCTTAGCATGCTAACTGCTGAGCTAACTGAGGGTAAATATTAGCAAAAAAACACACAATAAATAAATAAAATTAAACATAAATAAATAAAACACACATATATATAAATAAATAAATAAATATGAAACAAAGCTGCTTAAGCAAGTCAAGTCAGCAAAGCTACAAGCTACATGCTACAAGCTAGCGCGGCCCGGCGTGCACAAGCTAACACGCTAGCATGCTAACACGCTAGCATGCTAACAAGCTAACAAAGCTAACAAAGCTACAAAAACGCGACGAATTAAACCGCAGAAAACAAAACGACCACACACGTTCAAAAGCAACACAGTGCACTGGTGCGTCGGGCACACTACAGCCGGACTGGGAGCACTGGGAGCGCTGGGAGCAGGGCAGTAAAATGGCGGTGCGGGAGGCCGCCATGGCGCCGCTTCTTACCGGAGGTCTCGTCCGCCGCGTCGTGGTTCGAGTTCAGCTCCTTTTTACTCACTTTCGCCGCCGAGGCCGACATGTTTCTCCGGGGCAGAGGTCTGTGAGGTGACTACCTGTGTGTCGGTTCGTTTTGTTTCGTTCTCCCCCCCCCTGGAAAGGAAGCGTCGTTGGTTCGATCCCCGCAGAAGGTTCGCAGCGTGCAGAGGCGAAAACAACGTGCTGCCGTCTCGGGGGCGCGCAGCGGGCATTATGAACGCGCGCGGCTCGGCGGAGGGGAGACGGGGGCGCGCTCCGCCTCCCGACGGGGTCGAGCTTCTCTTTTTTTTTCTTTTTTTTTTTCGAACCAAGACTTTAACCTGAAGTTGCATTAAACATTAAACTTCATACTTCTACTCATGCAAGAGGGAGTTATTGTACTTGTACCTTAAGTTGCATTAAACTCATGCAAGAGGGAATTCCCTCTTGCATGAGTAGAAGTATGAGTTATAAGTTGCATTATTATTATATTCCTTTATTGATCCCCATGGGGGAATTCAAGTGTTGCAGCAGCTCAACTACACAGACACAGACAATAAATACACATACTATACAACTACACAGACAATAAATACACATACTATACAACTACACAGACAATAAATACACATACTATACAACTACACAGACAATAAATACACATACTATACAACTACACAGACAATAAATACACATACTATACAACTACACAGACAATAAATACACATACTATACAACTACACAGACAATAAATACACATACTATACAACTACACAGACAAGACAATACTATACAACTATACAATAAATACAATACTATACAACTACAACAATAAATACACATACTATACAACTACACAGACAATAAATACACATACTATACAACTACACAGACAATAAATACACATACTATACAACTACACAGACAATAAATACACATACTATACAACTACACAGACAATAAATACACATACTATACAACTACACAGACAATAAATACACATACTATACAACTACACAGACAATAAATACACATACTATACAACTACACAGACAATAAATACACATACTATACAACTACACAGACAATAAATACACATACTTCATACTTCTACTCCACTATATCAAGAGGGAGTTATTGTACTTGTTGCATTATACTCATGCAAGAGGGAATTCATTCTTGCATGAGTATAATGCAACTAAAGGTACAAGTACAATAATTCCCTCTTGCATGAGTAAATGAGGAAATTGCAAATTTCCCCGCTGCAGGACTAATAAAGGATTATCTTATCTTATCTCTTATTCCCTCTTGCATGAGTAGAAGTATGAAGTATAATGCAACTTAAGGTACAAGTACAATAACTCCTTCTTGCATGAGTAGAAGTATGAGTTATAAGTTGCATTATACTCATGCAAGAGGGAGTTATTGTACTTGTACCTTAAGTTGCATTATACTTCATACTTCTACTCCACTCATGCAAGAGGGAATTATTCTTGCAGTTGCATTATACTTGCAAGAGGGAGTTATTGTACTTGTACCTTTAGTTGCATTAAACTCAAATGCACTCTTGTGCAGTGCAGATGTAAAGCTGTAATCTACTAATAAAGTAATATGCATGCTTGTTTTCTTTAAAGTTCAGGTCCAGAAGCATGCATATTACTTTATTAGTAGATTATAGCTTTACATCTGCACTGCACAAGAGTACAACATTTTTGATGAGTAGAAGTACATTTAGTTGCATTATAGTCATGCAAGAGGGAGTTATTGTACTTGTACTCCACTCCATTATCTTAAAGCTTTGCAGATTTAGATGATTAAAACAACATATGAATCAACTTCTTATGATGTGTTATAATTTAATCTATAATATATTAATATTATATTATATTATAGATGAAGCTTTAAGATTAGTTAGATAGGGTATAATTTAAAAAGACACGAAAGAAATTATTGTGCCAGAGTTTCATTCAAGATTACAACTGAATAATAACAAAAAACAATCGAATAAAAATATAAACATTTATGAAAAATTGAATTACATTTATTAAAATAAATAATACTGACACCATTGCAAAATATAACACAATAGCAATACGTTTAGTAAACTAAAATATGAAAAGTATAAGAAGTGATACTAACACCAGTGCCTAATGGAAACTACAATAAAAAATAGTAATATTAGGCATTATATCTGGCGCTATATAAAGTGATTTAAATTAGTGCATCACTAATTATAATACAATAATAATATATATGAATATGAATTGGAAATTAGCCATTTTTCATAATGAATACTTTTACTTTTGTGTATTTTGCTGCTAATATTTGTGCTTTTACGGTAGATTTTGAATGCAGAACTCTTACTTGAGTATTTAAGGAGTGTTGTATTGCTACTTTTTTTTTGTGTGTCCTCTCATGTCTCCATGTAACATGCCTCTCAATCAATCAATCTGTCAATTTGAGCCCAATACATTATCAACTATCAGGGTGACAGACAACAGCAACCACAAGCAGACAAGCACATGCAGGGCTTGTAAACATCCACGTTGTTGTCTAAATGTCCCGGATCAGTGTGGTTATTCATGTCTCTCACACCTCCTTCTTAGTCACAGCAGGTGAAACACAAATCCACACAAACAACTGCAGTCATTCTGCTCTCCTCCTCGTCCCGAAGAGAGCAGCAGCAGCAGCTCTGCATGTTTGTCCTTTTGGTTGGCGACGGCACAGGAAACATGTGGTCCTGCAGCGTCCAATACCGAGCTCAGAGGAGGAAGATCATCATCATCAGCAGCAGCAGCAGCAGCAGTGCAGAAAGAAACCCCCTCTAAAAGAGAGAGGGAGAGGAGGAGGAGAGAGAGGGAGAGGGAGAGGGAGAGGGGGGATTCGGTTACAGAGCAGAGGAGGATGAGGATGCAGTGGGAAGGAGATGTTGCAGAGGAGGCTGCATGAAAACAAACAGGAGGAGAGCCGATGTGATCCAGGTTTCAAGATGTAGGAGCAGTGCATCATCATCAGGAGAGAGAGGAGTCCTCTGTTAGTGTGTGTGTGTGTGTGTGTGTGTGTGTGTGTGTGTGTGTGTGTGTGTGTGTGTGTGTGTGTGTGTGTGTGTGTGTGTGTGTGTGTGTGTGTGTGTGTGTGTGTGTGTGTGTGTGTGTGCATCATAACATCCGGAGGACTTGTGTGTCAAGGATACAGTGAAGGTGGAGAGGCGCAAACCTGAGGACGATGAAAAAGTAGTCCCTTTATTCAGCAAAAGGAGCGAGAGCATCAAACCCCCGAGGTTAGTGAAGTGCAAAGTCATCCCAATCTGATGCACCTCTTCTTTGCACACTTGTGTTTTTTTTTGTGTGTGTCCGATATGGGAATGCATGCAGCTCTGGCTCCCTGGTGTTGTTCCTCTTGTTTTGATAAATCCTGGCTGGGTTCTACCACATAAAAAGGTAAACAGTGTGGTGATGGAGTGTGGAGGCTTCTTGTCTCTCTCCTGATTGTGATGTGTCGTTATCCAGGATCAGATGTTGTCAACGGCTCAGCAGATGCTGCAGGATAGCCGCTCCAAGATCGAGCTGATCCGACTGCAGATTATCAAAGTCACCCAGGCTGGCGTTGGCGTTGGCGGAGACGGGGACGGTGGAGGAAACCCCAACAGCTCCACTCATGGAGGTCAGAGTTCATGGGCCGTGACCCCCTTTAGAGGGTCACACAATGATGCATTTGTTGTCATAAAAGACAATTTGTCAGGATTTGTTTTGTTGCAGAGAAAAGACTTCTTTATGTGAAAGTAGGGATATTTCCTTCTTCTTTTAGGATGTAAACTAGCTGATAAGAGGTATCAAATCATCCATTTGTGGGCAGTCAGCTGTAGCAACATGATCAACACATCTATGGCTTTTTGTTTACAGTCAGATTTTTCTAAATGTAGAGGAGAAAACCAGAAATCTATCAAAAAAAATAGATAAAAGGATATTAGGATAATACAACTGTAATGCCATTTTATGGCCGAAAACCAGATTATTTTTAACTCATAATGTCATCTCTCTGTTTTGTTTATAATGTTATTTCTTTTTTTGTTTCTGTCTTTACCATGTGAAGTGCCTTTGAGTTCCTTTTAAAGCACTTCACAAATTGTATTCTTCTTATTATTATTATTATTATTAAAGCTCAAATCCATCTTTCAACCAAATATGATCAGGGCTCAGGCTGGAAATTGAAAACTAGACACCTCAACATCCGGTAAAGAAATAATTTAGTATTGATAACCAATTCTATATCACTTCCTGCAGTTAATATGTCATGTTTCACAAGGGCACCTTTTTATTTCTCTAAAAAATTATAATTCTGTGTCAAAAATGAATTTGCAGTTCAGTTTCAAGGGATCAAAACTTACAAAACTTTTTGTTTTTTGGTAGTCAGAAGGTGAAAAGAGGTGAGAAGTGCTTGGTAGAGTTGAAAGCGACGGTTATGGGTGTGAATACGTTGTGAAATTGTAGCTTCTTAAAATAACAGCATCTTAAACTTTTCTCTTTGATGGAAATCAAAAATATCAAATATCGACAATCTTTTTCTTGTTTCTTTTCCTGCTGTTGTAAATTCCCGTATGTGCTTTGAAAAATGTTGTGAATCAGGTTTCTTTTCTCCAACGATGCTTTAAGTTCATGTTGTAACAAGCTGCAAAACGTGTTTTATATTAGTTTCACTTCTGTCCCCAAATAATCTTGTTTCAAAAGCATTTCCACTGAAAAACGGTGAAGTTCAGACACGCCGAGTGGCAGCAGAATGTTCTGGTATCAGAGACCCACATCGGTTGATTCATGCTTCCTGCCAACTGCCATCTTTGTGGGTGTTCTTTGTATAATCCTGAAAGTGAAACCACTCTGGCGGCATTAACAGAGACTCAAGAGTAAATGTGACATTTTATTCTGAAATGGAGATGTGTGCTATTTAAAAAAAAACAACCTCTGAAACCAACACTGGAGAGTAAAAGAGGACATGAAACACGAGACGGGTAAACTCTGTACTTTGTTCACTCGGCTCACGTTTCCTCTCGCTGACCTCTGACCTCATTCCCACTCATTGATTCTTTAGAAAGTTGTGGTCTGCGGGGGAACTGAAGTCTACTACGGCCGGCAGTTTCCTTTATTGATTCCCATGGGGGAGATTCGGGTGTTGCAGCAGCTCAGCTACATAGAAACAGATAATAAATACAACATATTATACAATAAAAAAAAATAAAAATAAAAAAAAAATAAAAATAAATAAATAAATAAATAAATAAATAAATAAAATAAAAATAAAAATAAATAAAAAAAAAATAAAAAAAATAATAATAATAAACAATTAAAAATAAATTAAAAAAATTAAAAATTAAAAATTAAAATGTACAGTATATCCACATGGAGGGGCTGGTCAGCATGTTGACAGACTGTGGTCTCCGCTGTTGTTGTACAGTCTGATGGCAGTGGGCACAAATGAGCGTCTGAAGCTGCCACAGTTCCTCATGGAGAGGGTGAGAGGGATTGTCCAGGATGGCTCCGAGTGTGGCCTTCATCCTCCTCTCACCCACTGACTCCAGACTGTCCAGCTCCAGACCCACCACAGAGCTGGCTTTCCTCACCAGCTTGTTGAGTTTGTTGGCATCTCCAGTCCTGATGCCACCACCCCAGCACGCTACAGCGAAGAAGAGGGCGCTGGCTACCACAGACTGGTAGAATGCCTTGAGCAATAGACAAAATACACATAATAAAGATGATAAAAAAGGTGCAAATAGACAAAATACACATTATATAAATGATAAAAAAGGTGCAAATAGACAAAATACACATTATATAAATGATAAAAAAGGTGCAAATAGACAAAATACACATTATATAAATGATAAAAAAGGTGCAAATAGACAAAATACATATAATAAAGATGATCAAAAAGGTCTAAATAAACAAATAAAACATTATATAAATGATAAAAAAAGGTGCAAAAAACAAATGAACACAATTCAAAAGGAATATAAACAATTAATGATGAAGATTCAGAATTTTCATCACCTTTATAGAGGAAAAGTAACACCTTTCTAAACTACATAGATATTTAATTACTGCTGTTTTTAGCAGCACTAGTATATTGTTCAACGCCCTATAAGCATAAGCAGGACTTGATTAAAAAATGTTGAGAAATTAGGTACAAAAGTAATAATTAATTGATTTATTTGAATATAAAGAAACCATGTCACCAGGTTTACAGTTCAGAAAATGTTAATTGGTGCAGATTCCAACCATTTAAAAGTAAAAATAATGATGAAATGGATCAAATATTAAAAACTAGATGTTCAGAAGTCAATGTTACCAACACAGCAAGATAAATATACTTTATTTACAGCTTGTCTCTTTACATAAACTTAGCAACAGGTCATTTATATAATTTATGCCTTTTAAAGCTTTCATACATTTCATTTATTGTCAGCTAAATGCCAGAAACATAAAACACTGTAATATAAAGACCTTTCCCTGGAGCACAGTGACATTTGAGAGAACACTTCAGAGTTATAAATATCAATTTCATGAATGAAATAAGGATGCATCGCTCGTCTGAAGTGAATCCCTTCATACTGAAACACTCCCTCTCTCTCAGAGATCTCTCCGGTGGCCGTCAGCGCTGTGGATGCTCGTTATGCAGAGCTGCAGCTCTACATGCAGAGGGAGACGGACGCTTTGTCGCTGGCCAAAGATGTGGTGAAGCAGCTGGAGGGAATCTCATCGCTGGACCAGAAGGCCCTGGCTGAGGTCTGACTCTCAATATAACTTATCTGAAAGTAAAGCTCCAGTCCAGGGACAAATACATAATAAATTAAGGATTTTGTCTTTTTAATTCTCACATTAAAACCCCATTTAATGTAATTATTGTACAATAACTTCTTGTTACAGAGACATTTGTCTACTGAGAACATGTGAAAATCAGTTTTGAACTCCAGATTTGTTATTTTAAACCTGGTTCATGTTCTTGTTAAAACCTTTTCCTAATAATTTAATTATAGTCACAGTGGAAAAGCCTCTTAAACCGCCTTTAAATCCTTAAATCTCTACAATGTAGCCAGACTGACGGTCAAGATACATTTATAAAGAACCTTAAAGGACAACACTGGTTTCTTTTTCAAGTTTTATCCTCTTAACTTTCATGTACGTATTACTGTTGACCTTTTTCCAGAGCATCCTCTGGAGTCTTTTATTGGTTTTCAGTCGTTTTCTGTCATTTATAAGAATTGATTTGCAGAATTCGCAATTAATTTACTTGAGTTATGTGATGAAGTCTGCATCATGTTTCAAGCATCTGATTTAGTTTAGACTGATTTAAATTATTCTGTAACTTGTACAAGAAATAAATCCAGACTTTAAATGTTATAGGTACGTTTTTTGTAAATATGTTTTATTACTTATATACAAAACATACATATTTGACTTTAATTACTTAAGAAATTTAAATCCTCATTCCAAACCCTTTTGAATTGAGATAAAGTCAGGTACATTCAGGCGTCGGAGGAAAGGACATAAATTCAAAAAATTGCATTAATTGGTCGAACAAAGCAAGAGTAAAGTATAACAATTAAACTATGAATAAACCAAATAAAATAAAATTAAGGAGAAAAAAAGTAATAGAAAATTGATAAACAAAAATAATATTAAAATTAAAATAAAAGGTATGGGGTGGGGCTCGTAGAAATCTAAAATATTATTGATTTTTAACCAGTAATACTGCTAATTTAAAACATGAAATATGCAATTAAAATAAAGTTTCATTTCAGGGTTTTGGATTGTGTTTAGTTTTCAGTCAAATGGACACTGATAAGCTATAATTTGATATTTAATAAAAGACAAAATCAATCAGATTTAAAGTCTAATGTCTGGAAAACATGTTTATGTTGGAAGTGCAGCAACAGTAACTGTATCCCAAAATACCAAAAAAAGGAAAAAACATAACCACACAGTGTTTTTCTTCCCGTCAGGCTCAGTCTCGGGTGCAGGAATCGTCTCAGAAGCTGGATCTTCTGCGGCTGTCTCTGGAGAAATGCACTCAGGAGAAGAACCAGGAGCCAGAAGACCCCTCAGAGGGACCCCCGTCTCCACCAGAGTCCGGACCTGGATGTCCCCTTTCAGCCTCGCCCTCCATCTTCTCCATCCGACCCGCCTCCTTGACTGGTACGTTGAAAATTTTGCAGTTTACCGACCAAAAAAACTGTCAAATTATAAATGGTCTTATGTGTGAAATAGATTTTACTGCATTATTTATCATCAGGCCCTTACAAAAGTTAGTATGAGTAAGAAGGTCACACAATAAAGTCATGCATTTATTTTCTTTGTACGATATGGAGCTTGCAGAGCATCACTTTATCTTTAAAAATGTTTAAAAATTAAGATAAAATAATATAAAATAAGATAATCCTTTATTAGTCCTGCAGCAGGGACATTTGCAGGATTACAGCAGCAGAGAGGATAATGGAAACAAGAGACATAAAAAAGAAAAAAACAAGATCAAAACAAGTATTAAATGAATAAGTAAATAAGTAAATAAAAAATAAATAAATAAGTAAATAAGTTAATAAGTAAATAAATAAAAGTAAGTAAAAAATAAAAAATAAGTTAATAAGTAAGTAAATAAATAAGTAAATAAATAAATAAAGAAAGAATATTAAATAAGTAAATAAGTAAATAAATAAATAAATAAATAAATAAATAAATAAATAAATAAATAAATTAGTAAATAAGAAATAACACAGTAAAGAATATTAAATAAGTAGATTTATATAGATGTTTTTTACTGGGAGCAGAGATGGTTGTGCAGCCTGACAGCAGCAGGAAGGTTAAATTATGATTAAAACCACCTTTCTTTTGAAGAAAATAATTAAAAGATGAGTTCTTTGGGACAAAAAACGTTTGTTTGGGTAAGAGGGTCACACAATAAAGTCATGCATTTTGTTCTTTGAACATTATGAATCCTTCAGAGCATCACTTTATCTTTAAACATTTAAATAAAATATGGTTAAAACCACCTTTCTTTTGAAGAAAATAATTGAGTTTTGGGGACATTTTCTCATTCAAACATGCAGCCGTTCTCGGTAGATTCATGGACGCCCAGTTGTCTGAACATGGTTTACCCTCCTGACCTCTGGCCCGTGGATAATCAGACATAATCTGTTGGTTTGGGACGGTTCACTTGTGAGCCAGTCGCCTTTGATGATGTAACGAGGAGACAAATCCTGAAGTTGCTCTGTTGGCAGCGAATAAACAAGAACGAGTCCCAGAGTGATGGAAACACTCAACTCCACAGCTGTTAGCGCTGCAGTGAGACGGAGAAAATGAGGATGTGAAAGCTCCAGACAGCACTGATTAGAGGCTTTAGGCAGAGAGATTTATTAATGCTGACAAATGAAAGGTTTTATTTTGAAAAACCGCTGTGTTCCCTTTGGTCGACTGCCTTAACTGAGATTCATTACAAGCTCGGGGCGGATTAGCAGACTTTGTGGTCATTTTGTGTAAATTTGGTCTTTTTGTAGTATTATTTTTAACTGTGGTTGTTTTGTGTATCTTTGTTGTTGTTTTGCGTCTCTTTGTAGTTTATTTGTTTCTCTTTGTAGTTTATTTGTGTCTTTTTGTAGCTGTTTTGTTTCTTTTTATAGACTTTTTGTGTCTATTTGTAGACTTTTTGTGTCTCTTTTTAGCTGTTTTGTTTCTCTTTGTAGCTATTTTGAATCTTTTTGTAGTTTATTTGTATCTCTTTGTAGCTGTTTTGTCTGTCTTCGTAGTTGCTTTGTGTCTCTTTGTGGTTGTTTTGTGTCTCTTTGTTGTCAATTCATGTCGTTTCGTAGTTTATTTTGTCTCTTTGTAGTAATTTTGTGTTTCTTTGTTATTGTTTTGTGTCTCTTTGTTGTCATTTTGGGTCACTTTGCAGCTGTCTTGCACCACTTTTCATAGTTGTTTTGGTGTCTCTTTTTAGTTGTTTTAGGTTTAGGTATTCAGTAAGTTTGTGGTCATTTCTAGTCACTTTCTGGTTGGTATGAGTCTCTTCAGCTCTCTGAATGAGAAGGTCAAGGGGGGGCACTGACAGTTTAGGCCCCTGGGCCTGTGTTCTGTAGTCCCGTTCAGTAATCCATACATGAATACTAGTAGCAGCAATATAAACACGCATAAATGGTTAGTATTCAGTAAGATAAGTGCTAAAAATCACTCACTTTTATACTTTATAAAAACATATTCTTATTTTTATACTTTCTTTCTAAGATTTTCAAGAAACATTAACAATACATAAAAATATCAATAAAGAAACAAAAAAAAAAAAGTATGAAATAAGAATATATTAAAATGTAATGAATAGAAAAAAAATATAAATGGCAGCAATGTCTGTAAATTCAAGATAATTGATAAAAGGACCCCTTCCTTTCATTAGTCCTCTGTTCTAACCTAATAATATAGGTATTATTTTTCAAAGAATATCCATGCAGACAGTTCTTATAACTTTTAACACATTTAATTTAGTAGATGCTCTCATTGTAAACTGAGTGTCAAATAAATCAAAAATGTCTTTATTATTTTTTCAGGCAAACTTGAAGTCCGACTTCTTGGATGTGAAGATTTACTGAAACCTCGGACAAACCCGGAGCAGGAAAACCATCTGAGTCCCACTGAGGAGAGTTCAGGAGCTCACAGGACGGACGGACACTCTGGTAAGTGGACATGTTGTATTTTTAAAGCATTTAGTTTAGTTTTTACATTTTACTTCAGCTTGTAGTTTAGTTTAGCTTGTATCTCAGCTGTGTTTCCTACTGAAGGTGTAACTGAGCAATAGAATTATTGCAGTTAAAAAAAACAATAATAATACAGTAACAGAAAATAAATAATAAATAATAAATAATAAATAATAAATAAAGGTAGTGTTTTCATTTCAGGGCTGTGTTCAAACCTTTGTCATTTTGGATGAATTATAGATACAATAAAAGTGTTTCAACATGCAAAAATGTGAAATTTGTTTTCTTATAATAAATTAATATTTACTTGGGTTCAAATTTTTTAGAAATCTTTAAATAATATCATATTACTTTGTTATTTTTCCTGAAAACTTATTTGAAAATGATTAGAAAAATGAATAATATAAAATACAATAAATGATTGATTAAATTATTATGAGTGTGAGTTAATTAAAAGCATGTTTAGGTCAGTTTGAATGTTTTTGACCTCATGAACAGACGTTATGTGAACTCAAGCTGTTTCCAGAGCTTTCAATCCCTCCTTATGGTCTTCATCTATGGATAGAACTTGCTCGGTTGCATTGATTTATTTTGTTGTTTTGCTTTTGCTTTTTTTGTTAAATTGAAACATGTGTGTTGTAAAGTATGAAATCTTTGTGTAAAGGTTAATCTGATATCAGCATTTTATTACATTACATCCTCAGCCGATGATGTTGGACGTCATCTCAAAAAGCCTTTTTCTAAAGGGCATGGCATTTACTTTCAAGACAAATCATAATCATTTATAACTTGGTTTAAGTTTTTCAGCTTTGGAAGTAAGATAATTTATTTATGCTATCAAATGATGGTTATGTCTTCGTGACCCTCAGAGGAGGTCAGCGCGGTGCTCCGGCTGGACAGCAGAGTGGTCGGTCGGACGCGTTGGGCCGCCGTCAGCCGGCTGAACTGGGATCAGACGTTCTGCATCCAGCTGGAGAGGGTGAGTCCAGTCACTGACAGAAAGAAATCTAAAAAAAACAACTCAAAATTATTTAAAATAGATTTAAATTGTAAAAAAACCAGCACATCTTCACATTTCTGTCAATTGTGCACAGAAAATGACTAATGAATGAATAATCCTTTAATGTTTTGTGTTCAAAAATCTTTGTTTTTAAAGAAAGCATACAAATAATAGTAAAATATTTCCCCCCTTAGATGTAGTTGAGTAGAAATAAATACTCAAGTAAAAAAGAAGTAACTAAAATTACAATATGATGACATTATTCTTACTCTGTAAAATGTGACTTGAAAAAGAGCTACTCTAAAAATCTATTTTGTCAAATCAATTAATTCATTAATCGACTAATTGTTTCAGGTGTTGTATAAACTGTGATGTAATTTAAATTATAAGAGAGCATCACATTTTAGAATCTCTTTTTATTTGTTAAAAAACTAAAGCTGTCAAATAAATAATAAATCAAAAGAAAAGTAGAAATGTAAAGAACAAGAATCTTAAAGTAGGGTACTTTAGCAAATGCACTTTGTTACATACGAGTAGGACATTAATTAAACCCCATAACACGTATCTTAATCCATAAAAACTAACATTTCTGGGATAAAAAAAAAAAGATATTTTTACCTAGTAAGCTAATTAACACCTATTTTTTAATCATGGTCAGTTTGAAACATAGAAAACAATCCCTCCACCACAGATTACCAATCATTCAAACCTCCTTTATCGTCATTTTTTCGTGCCTCCCTCTGCATGAACTTCCCTCCAGATCGTCACGTTTCAACCTAAAAAAATAAAGCTGGGTTTCAGACACCAGAGGGTCATCGGGACACAGGTGTTCTCCTCGTATGATGAATGCAACGTTTACTTTGTGATGTTGGTGCAGAAAGAAAACAACATCAGCAGCTTTCAGCCTGTAGAACAAAAAAATGCTGCATGAGCTGAGACACATATAGAAACAGCAGCTACAGGACTTTATACAGACTGGACAAGGACGACGTGCAGGACAGAAGATACACTGACACTCCACATATGTTACATTTAAAGGGTAGTTTGGTACTTTCTCCATAGTCAGTGGAGTTTGAAAAGCTGAGCTAAGAGGCTTGGTTAAATGGAAATATCATGTTCTTATTATTTCATTCTACATACTGGACTTCATATGAAAAAACAAAAGTCTGTTCAATTTCTTTGGTTAAATGCATAGACTGTATAAAATGTAATTGTCATCAGGAATTCATCTTTTCTTGTTTTAGATACTTGGTCGTTATATTGAGTTATTATTTATAGATACTAAGTCTTTATATTTAGATACTAAGTCATTATTTATAGATAATAAGTCATTATTTTAAGATACTAAGTCATTATTTTAGATACCAAGTCATTATTTTAGATAATAAGTCATTATTTATAGATACCAAGTCATTATTTTAGATACAAAGTCATTATTTTTAGATACCTAATTATTATTTTGAGATAAAAAAGTCATTCTTTTAAGATTATAAATCATTATTTTTAGATACGAAGCCATTCATTTGAGATATTTTTAAATACTAATTTATTATTCTTAGATACTAATTTATTATTCTTAGATACTAATTTATTATTCTTAGATACTAATTTATTATTCTTAGATACTAATTTATTATTCTTAAATACTAATTTATTATTCTTAGATACTAATTTATTATTTTTAGATACTAATTTATTATTTTTAGATACTAATTTATTATTTTTAGATACTAAGTCCTTATTTTGAGATACTAAGTCATTATATTAGATACCCAATTATTATTTTGAGATAAAAAAGTCATTCTTTTAAGATTATAAATCATTATTTTTAGATACTAAGCCATTCATTTGAAATACTTATTCATAATTTTTAGATTACAAGTCCTTGTTTTTATATACTAAGTGATAATTTTCAGATACTTATTCATATATTTTAGATACTAAGTCACTTTTTAGAGATACCTAGTCATTGTTTTTAGATAATAAGTTATAATTTTGAGACAATAAGTCATAATTTCTAGATATTAAGACAATAAAGCATGGTTTCTTATCTGTGAATTTACATTTATGGATATGTAATTTGACCATAATAATAATTATAATAATTATAATTATTATAATAATAATAATTATTATTATAATAATAATTTATAATTTTTTTGAATTTATTTTTCGGCCTCGGCCTCTGATTGGCTAGCGCTCCTCCTTTCCCTTCTGACGTCACTTCCGGCCGGTTTATACCTGCTCATTATGGCCATAGACATCATATATATGTGTCTTGAAGCTAGAGCTATCAGACTATGATTGTTGGCTTTTGTCTGTGCCAGATGCTATTCAAACTATGAATGGGGGCATATTACAGACGTTGTCAGGTATTTGGAGTTTAAGTTTGATATATGAAATTCAGACAAGCCAAGCATTTGAACACATTATTGCAGTTGTATTTCTTTGGTTACAGCCCTAAGATATACATGACATTCAAAGTTTAATTTCAATGTTACCTGAGTATAAGTCAAGCCTCTCTTGCAGCTCTTCATTTATGAGGTTCTTCCCCCTGAGGTCCTCCAGAAGACAACGCACTGTTTTCTTCGCACTCTGCTCTCGGGCCTTTGAGTTCCTCATCTCTTTCTCAAGACTCTCCACCCTAGCCAGGGCTTCATTGAGTCTAGTCTTGAGAAGAGTGGGAGATGGAGGCAATGCATAAGTGTGTTCCTAGTAAAAAAGGACAAAACAGTAGTGAGTAATGTTTATGATGCCATGATGCTCACTGCTGTTTTGGGGCATAGCTAGTGTAAATACTCACAAGGTAGTTAGGTGAAGGTTCAGTGACTTGTAATGATTGTAAAGAACAGTCAATTACAAGGCTCGCTTCAGCCTTCCTTGAGGCTTGTGTAGTCCTGGCTGCCACTTTCTAAAACAGAAGAACAAAATACTTGAACAGGTGTATCTCATTCTCAATCATTCCAAATGAACACACACACACACACACACAATAAAACCATTTTCAGCAAGCTTAGTGATGCACTTACTCTTTTGAGATGTGTTGGGAAACTGAACACAGATGGTTTAGTTCCATCCCTGAGCCTGACATTTTGGCCTGTCCGGTCAAAATCCTCCGGCTGAAAGTGCTGGCTACAGAGCATTGACCTCTCATTGGCAGAAAAGTCTTCCCTTTTCACAGCCACTTCCCACTGTCTCCTCAACTGCTTCTCTTTGGGAAACCTTAAAATTGCGAGAAAGGTTAGCTAGCCAGTCAGTCAGATTCATAATACAGATGTATCTTTAAAAAAAAAAAACATTTAAATAGAAATAACGTTTAAAACGTCAATTTCGGCCGGCGACTGACTGCAGGTGCATCTCACAGGTGCATGTAGAGTATCGTGACATTTTTTCCGTAGTTTCATTCATTACGTGACACCTTCATATATTGTAGAACCATTACATATACAGTGGCATGTTTTGAGCCTTTTTTTGTTTTAATCTAGTCTCTTTTTTAAATACATCACAGAGAGAAATTAAGGCCAGTCGCTCAGCCGAAACGCAGCTTTCCGTCGCGACCATAAATGCTATATAATTACATTATACATACATTGTAATTACTCACAAGCAAGTAGTGGTAGATTATATATATATATACTGTATATCCTATATTTCTTGACCAGTGGCGTGCACAGGGGGGGGCAGTCGCCCCCCCTTGTGGCCCAATTGTTGAAAAACACGTGCTAAAGTGCCCTCTCAGGAGCCAAAACGCGTATTAAAGGGGCCCCTTGGGAGCCAAAACGCGTGCTAAACTGCCCTCAAGTGTCCTTTCGGGAACCAAAACGTGTGCTAAACTGCCCTCAAGTGTCCTTTCGGGAACCAAAACGTGTGCTAAACTGCCCTCAAGTGTCCTTTCGGGAACCAAAACGTGTGCTAAACTGCCCCCTTTGAAGCCAAAACGCGTGCTAGAGTGCCCTCAAGTGCCCTCTCAGGAGCCAAAACGCGTGCTAAACTGCTCTCAAGTGTCCTTTCGGGAACCAAAACACGTGCTAAAGGGTTCCCTTGGGAACCAAACCGCGTGCTAGAGTGCCCTCAAGTGTTCCTTTGGGAGCCAAAACGCGTGCTAAACTGCCCTCAAGTGCTCTCTCGGGCACCAAAACACGTGCTAAAGGGCCCCCTTGGGAGCCAAAACGCGTGCTAGAGTTCCCTCAAGTGTCCCTTTGGAAACCAAAACGCGTGCTAAACTGCCGAACGAAGAATTTTACTATAGTTCCACTTGGCACAAAGACTCATCATAGTTTGTTTCTTTTGAGTTGTCAAATAAATAGTTTAAGTAAATAGTTTAAATGTGTATTGTTCCTTGTGTGATTTTATCACAGAGCCCCTCTTGGGTGAAGAAAATACATTAAAATACTATGACACATTACTGTTGCAATGACTTTTATGTTGGGCCCTTTGTTGATCTATAGTTGAGCCAGAACTATATCTCACAGAACCAGTTTGGATTATCTGGTGCTAATATGGTGTTAAAATGCACTAGAATACAGGAAATGGCATCTACTTAATTGAAAATGTTCTGGGGGAAGACTCCCAGACCCCAAGGAGTTTATTTCCTTCATACATCCATGTCGCTGTGTGTTCTTCACAGTCCAACGTTGCAATCCACACAGTTCTCTTGAATGCTGATCCTAACAGCAAACTAATCTGAGTAGTCTGTCTAGTTAGTCTGTTTTAAGGCTATATAATGTGTCATTTGTATAACATATAAAACGTGTCTAAAGTGCCCTCTTCAGTGGTGAGAACGCGCTATATGTGCCCTTTTTTTCTCTTTCCGCCCCTGCCCTTCAAAAAGTCTGTGCACGCCACTGTTCTTGACAATATTATCTCCTGTTGACGAACGATAGAATAAGGCTTTGCTCACCATGTCCGTTTCACGTTAGACTAGCTATAGTCTGATTCTGGTGGCAACTTAGCTGTCTCAACAGCTCTTAGCTCTCAACATAACACATGATCTACGTGACATGACTGAATTTTACAATTACAAATAGAAACAATTGTTTAGTCTTACTTGTGAAAGGTAATTCCTTGCGATCTTGTTTGAATCGTCCTGACGGTGGTGCACCCCCAAGCGGTGCATGAAGTAGGCATCTTCACTCCGAAGACGAAATAACTCCCGTACCAAGATGGCGCCGACGATTTATGCCGCCCAAGGCCGAAGGGGGCGTCTACCTATATGATGTCTATGGCGGTTGCCGCCCAAACAGAACTGACTTCTTCTTCTTCTTCTTTGGATTCGGCAGACTTGACGCTGCGCTGCCCGCCAACTGTTCTTCTTCTTCTGTTGGTTTAATGGCGCGAAACCGTTACATACAAGGTGCTAGCGCCACCTACTGCACCGGAGTATATCGTCCCGTATAATTACATACATAGACAGTATACATATATTATATATATAAATACTATATGTATACATATATTATATATATAAATAGTATATGTATACATATAGATGTACACATATACTATTTATCATTGTTTTGAGATTAAAAAAAAGTCATTATTTTTAGATAATAAGTCATTATTTATAGATACAGAGTAATTATTTGGAAATAATAAGTTATTTTATTGGATATTAAATCATTATTTTGAGATACTAAGTCATTATTTTGAAATAATAAGTTATTTTATTGGATACTAAGTCATTATTTTGAGATACTAAATCATTATTTTGAAATAATAAGTTATTTTATTGGATACATTATTTTGAGATACATATTTTGAGTCATACTAAGTCATTATTTTGAGATACTAAATCATTATTTTGAAATAATAAGTTATTTTATTGGATACTAAATCATTATTTTTGAGATAAAAAAGTAATTATTTTAGATACTTACTCATTATTTTGAGATAAAAAGTCATTATTTTAGATACATTTATTTTGAGATACTAAATCATTATTTTGAGATACTAAGTCATTATTTTGAGATACTAAATCATTATTTTGAAATAATAAGTTGGATACTAAATCATTATTTTAGGATACTTAAATACATTATTTTTACTAAGAGATAAAATTATTTTAAATAATTATTTTAGATACTTATTTTGAGATATAAATCTCATTATTTTGAGATAAAAAGTCATTATTTTAGATACTTAGTCATTATTTTGAGATACAAAGTCATTATTTAAGATATTAAGTCATTATTTTGAAATAATAAGTTATTATATTGGATACTAAATCATTATTTTAGAGACTAAGTCATTATTTAAGATACTAAATCATTATTTAAGATACTAAGTCATTATTTTAGGATACTAAGTCATTATCTTAAGATATCAAGTCATTATTTTAAGATACTAAGTCATTATTTAAGATACTAAGTCATTATTTGATACCAGGTCATTATTTTGAGATATAAAGCGATTTTGGGGGAAATAATACGTTATTATATTGGATACTAAATCATTATTTCGAGATAAAAAAGTCATTATTTTAGATACTTAGTCCTTATTTTGAGATACTAAGTCATTATTTTTAGATACCAGGTCATTATTTTGAAATAAGAAGTTATTATATTGGATACTAAATCATTATTTTGAGATACCAAGTCATTATTTTAGGATACTAAGTCATTATTTTAGAAAACTTAGTCATTATTTTGAGATACAAAGTCACTGTATTAAGATACTCGTTCATTATTTTGATATACTAATTTCGTATATTGAGACACAAAGTCATTATTTAGAAAAGTTTGTATTATATCGAGATACTAACCCACCATAATTTTGATAAATATTGATTATATATAAATATCCTGTTTCACCGGGAAGTTTCAAAGGAAGTCTTTTTTTAAACATTGCCATATTGCCATTTTCAAAGTCTTTAAAGTAAGTAAAGTATTTAAACTCCATTGTTTTATTATTGTTGTAGTTCTGTTTATGACCAACAGATGTCTCCCTCACACCTGCAGAAATCCATTCATCACAAAACCTCAATCATTCAGGTCATAGAGAGAGTGTATAAAGGTGAAAAAGTAACATGTTCAGTTCTTCATTAATTGTTTTCCTGTTGTCTTTGACAGTCTCGAGAGCTGGAGGTCTCTGTGTTCTGGAGGGACCGGACCTCAATGTGTGCAGTGAAGTCCCTACGACTGGAGGAGATGATGGACAACCAGAACCAGAGCCAGGAGATCAGTCTGGAGCCTCAGGGCCTCCTCTACGCACAGGTACTCACCATGGTAGTAAAGGTCCCATAGTCAGGCTTTTAAAGGATGTTTTTTTATGTGGGAGAAATAAACATGATGGTAAAATGGTTAAATTAATATTTGTTCTTCTAATGGAGAAAATCAAGGTATTTAAATCTGGAGAATGACTTGTTATTTAAAACACATGCTGAATAAATACTCTTCACTTATAGTTTAATATCACATTGTTGTCATATTGACCAGATGCTATCATGGTAAATAATGAAAGCCAAAAAACATTTTTCTTTGGTAAAGATTTAGTTTTATTGAAAATTGCTCAATTTACAGGTAAATTAAAACATTTAATAGACATAAATATTTCCCTTTGTGCATAGAATTTTTATTTAAATACACATTTTTACAGATACAAGCAAATATATGTATATATGTATGTACAGCAATTTAATATACATACAATTAGAATAGTCCTAATGACATATATAACATTATACAAACTTTATGCTATTTTTTTTATGGCCCTTCCTTCTATTTTTTCTGGTATTTTTGAACCACACATTTTTAGTCAACATATCGAAAAGTGTTAATAAATACACATGGTATCATTGGGGTTGTGCTGTTTGTATATATATTTATATATACGGTATATACATTTAAATACTACTGTATATATATCCAGTATATTGATGCATATTAATACAAAATATATATATTTTTATATTGTATATATATTATAGAAACTTTCCCCTCGTCTTTTTATTCAAAAGATGTACAAAAAAATCCATAAACATAAATACAGAGTTTAACATTGCAATCATCTTTTTTTTTTTAAAGTATTAACAAATACACCTTTTCATCTTGAACCCATCATTGGATAAAAGGTTGAATATCAATTTTTCAGTACTTTGTTTGCTGTGTTTGCTCTCTAAAAGTAAGAAAATACACACATCCTATGTATTTTAAATATGATATAAGAAGTTCAGGAGCTTTTAATCTTTGTGTGAATGTTTAAAGTCAATGTTCAACTTAAAAAAATCCTTCTCTTGTGGATTTTACAGCTTAAATTCATCGACACTGTTGTTGAGCGGCAGCCGAAACTGAGACGTCAGCGTTGTATCTTCACTAAAGAACGAGGTAACGTTTCAGAAACACACATTTTTATTTGTGTTTTTGTGTCTGTAGTGTAATTTACTATTTTCTCCTCCTCAGGGAAGAACTTCCTCAGAGCGGCCCAGATGAACATGAACTTTTCCACGTGGGGTCACCTGATGATGAGCGTCCTCCCTCGATACAGCTCCTTCTCCACGTTCAGCTCCTCACGCTCCACCACCCCCGACCTGGTGGACAACAACACCCAACGTCCAGCCGAGGGGGAGCCTGAACGCACCACGACACTGCCAAGGTCAAAGACGGTCACAGCATCTGTTCAGATCATTTGTTTTAGTAAAAGTGTAGAAATACATCGGTACAAGTAAAAGTACTGCATTGAAAATGTTACTTCGAAAAAATCGTGTTAGTATAGTCAGTATAATGTAGTTTAAGTATTTAAAATATGATCATTCTACGATCGTATATTCCAATATTAGATTATTATTAAACAGGAATTTACTGTTGTTTGAGCTGGAAATCATTTTGAACTGTTTTGTAATGATTCTTCTTTGATTAATCTGCTGCATATTCTTCATTAATCGATTGATTGATCGAGAAATAGTGAAAACAATCAGAAACGTTTGTCACAATGACTCAGAGTCCAAAGTGACATTATTACTAATACATTACCAGTATTAACAATATAACTAAAACATTTTATTATTATTAATATTATTACTGATACATTACCAGTATTAACAATATAACTAAAACATTTTATTATTATTAATGTTATTACTAATACATTACCAGTATTAACAATATAACTAAAACATTTTATTATTATTAATATTATTACTGATACATTAACATTATTAATATTATTACTAACATACTTTAGCATAATTAACATGATATCTAAATACATTAACATCATTAACAGTATTAATAATAATGTTAATATGTTATTATTACTAACATATTAACGTTATTAAATCATCAGAAACCATCAAATGTTTTTACATTAAATATGGGACTTTAGAATAGTTGCCATTTAATTTTCTGTAAATTGACTAATTCATTCATTGTTTCAGCTGTACTTTTTAAAACTGTATTGTAGTTTGATTAATAACAAAACATTCTTTTTTAGAAGCCCTTTTGTATGTTGTCTGTGCAAAAATCTTAATTTGTAAAGTAACTAAAGCTGTCAGATAAATGTAGTGCAGTAAAAAAATACAATATTTCTGTCTTAAATGTAGCTGAGTAAGTACAAGTATCTCAAATTTGTACTTAAGTCTACATGAGTAAATGTACTTAGTTACATTCCACCACTTAGTAGAGTGCAAACCTTTTACAAAATTATGTTTATTCCTTGTTTGGCTTTTATTTTATGACATTTCATTCCTGTTTTTTTTGTGTCCACTTGGAACAAACTGCCATTTTCATTTGGTTGTTTTTGTTTTTGTAAATCTGCAGCGAAGCTCCAGAAATCCGACTCAGCATCACCGAGGATCATCCGTCTCCAAACAGCCTCGAGGAAGACGACGCTCCCATCATCATCACCACGGCAACGCACGAAAGGTCACCTGAGTCTGCAGCGCAAGAAAAACTGGTACTGATACTTTATTTTATGATTTTATACTTTTATCCAAAGTGACTTTTAAAGAGTGAAACACTAGCAAAGGTCATAATTATTTATAATATAATTATAATAAGAGTCTAAAGCCACATTACAGCACAAATAAATGCTAATCTATCAAGTATTAAAGTAAAGAAAATAAGTAATAGCATCAAAATGTACTCAGAGTACCATAAGTACAAATACTCATTATACAGAAAGACGTAATTATTGATGTATGTTTGTGTTAATCATGTTAATGTTGCATCAATATATAATTATATATTCAAATGAATCTGTTCATTCTATTTTGTATCAATAATCTGAATCTGCAAAGTAACAAAAGCTGTCAGATAAATGAAGTAGAATTAAAAGTACAATATTTCTTGTAATAATATTTATGTTAAGTACTATTAAATAGAAATATTAAAGCAATAAATTGAGTTTATCAGATAGAAAAGAAGATATTGTGATGAGATTTGTGGCTGTGATTGAATACTAAAATGTTCCAAACTTTGTCTCCATTTACAGTCATCCATAAACAACACAGAAGAAAGTGAAGACCAGCCTGTATCTGCTCTAAAGTACACACATACACATGTACATGTACACACAAATACTTCTCTTATATACTGTAAAAATTAAGAATAATGCATCTTCTTCATTTTCTTTATTTTTGTCTCTTTTTTTCAACACAAGGATGCAGAAGGAAGATTTCAAATACATTTCGGTTCTGGGCAGAGGACACTTTGGGAAGGTAAAAGTTTAAACGTTTTTCACTTTAACTTCTTCTGGTGTTTGTTGTTCTGAGTCGTTTGGTTCTGAATGTTTCTGTTCAGGTTCTGCTGGCAGAGTTCAAGAAGACGGAAAAACTTTACGCCATCAAAGCCTTGAAGAAGAGAGACATTGTGACTCGGGATGAAGTGGACAGGTGAATGCGTGTGAAGGGAAAGCTTTGGAGAGTCCAAATTATTAAAAGAAATAGACGTATAAACAGATAGACCAGAGTTTATCAAAATTACAAAGTATTCTGTGTTTGGTAGAAAGTAGTTCCTGTAAAAACTGGACAGATTGACGTCTGTGGTTTAATTTAACGCACATTTTCAGTGCTTCAAAATTCACATTTTTTGGGGTGGCAGCAGAAATAACAGACGCCACAACATTTCGTTATACACAGTTTGTATGATATCTTTAATATTACTCCTCATTCGTCATGCGTTTTCCTACAAAAGTCCAGCAGAATGTGTCAATTCCTGCTTGTAACAATTAGACATTCTTTTCAAAATAAACCTCCGTCTCAGGAAACAACTTGGTTAGGTTTAGGTAACAGCAATACTTAGTTATGTTTGGGAAAAGATCATTGTTTGGGTTAATTTAAATACAGAAGTGCCTTTACTGAAGTATGCAAGTTAAATGACAAAAAAATAAATGTTGAACGAACTCCTGCAACTCACCTTTTGTGTTCTTTATACCTCTTCGTTCAAGAATACGTGGCTAAAATGCAACATTTCTTTTGGTGGGATATCTACAAATTATGGCACATTGTTTTCGTGGGTATATCTACGATTGCCGGATGAGACCAGCCTGAACGCCAATATATAAAAACATTAGCACGTAATACAAAATCTGCAGTGCAAGACACCATGAGGGGTACAATAGGAAGAAAATAAGTTATTTTGTAATTAAGGCAAACGGGTCTTTTAAAGTTCCAGTGTGTAGGATTTGGCGACATCTAGTGGTGAGCTTCCAGATCGCAACCAACTGAAACTTTTCCCATTTTCCAAGCCTGTAGGAGAACTACTGAAGACGATGCAAAAACTCAAATCTAGAACCAGTCTGTATCCTTTCTGGGCTACTGTAGAAACCCAGAAAAAGGAAAAAAGAGGACCCACTCCGTACGTAGATATTAAACGAGTAATTCTAAGAGAATGAAATCACAAAGATTCTTAGTTTCAGATGATTAAACACTAAAGAAAACATATCTATTAATATTATATTCCACTTCTGCTATCATATCCCCCTAAATACTGTACGCTGGCCCTTTAAATTTTAAATTTAACCATTTATGTCAGTTTTCTCTGCAACAGAATAAACAATCCACATTAAGAAAAGGTTTGTTTTATTGACTCTGTTAATGCATTTTGACTTAATTAAATTCTATTGAACAGAATGAAGAGTCTTTATTGGATTCTTCATTAACACATTAGCAAATTCATTACAGACAGATTAAATGCCTGCTGTAATTTAAATTAGTTTAAAGCTAAAAGGAGAAGTTGGCTGATTGTATTTAGGCTTTTTAGGGGCCTCTAAAATTCACAGTAAAACAACATTCAAGACATTCAGTCAAAGTTTAACGTGTTGCACAAGTCTAGAAAATAGATTTATAGAAGTTCAGAGTAACTGTTGTTGAATGTGAGGTTTTGTTCTGCAGCCTGATGAGCGAGAAGAGGATCTTCGAGATGATCAACGCCTCCAGACACCCGTTCCTGGTGAACCTCCACGGCTGCTTCCAGACCAGCGACCACGTCTGCTTCGTGATGGAGTATCTGCCAGGAGGCGACCTCATGATCCACATCCACAACCACGTCTTCACCGAGGCCCAGACCCGGTTCGTTTCTCTGTCCTCTTGTTGTTTGAACTTTTAACTGGTTATAAAACTGTCTTCATTTAATACCGATGCCTCTATATGACCTACATTATTAAACGAGACACAGGAGAACCAGAACCAGAACTGAGAGGGACTGTCAGACCCTGCTGCAGTTAAATTAGAGGTTTTCTAAAGGGACTCTGGTCCTCATAAGCACTACCACTTTTGTCCACAGGGGCCGCCAAAATCACCACAAAATGAAAGTTCTTCGTAGTATTTGTACTTTCCATTCTGTTACTTTGTACTTCTATTCCACTATAATTTGGAGGCAAATATTGCACTTTTTACCCCACTACATTTATTTGACATTATTATTTACTCTACAAATTAAGATTATTAAAACAAAATATAAAATCTATTAATAAATGTTGATGTTTAATTTTAGATTAAGCTACCAAGCAGTACATAAAGTAATTCAAATCAGATAAAAATAATATTCAAATGATGAATACATTCATGCATAAATTATTATAATCCTATAATATATTTCTTAATATTAATACTTTAGGTATATTTTGATGCAGATAATACAGTTGAACTTTAAGTGGTAGTTATTTTTATTAAGAATTTTAATTTATTTATGAAAGGGTACATTAAAGAAACCTTCTGGTGTTGGAAAGAAAAATCACCTTTTTAATTTTTTCTACAGATATTCATATTTTTTAAATAGTTTGTACTGTGAAACGTTAACTTTCAGATATAATGTAAACATCTTTTATAATATGTTTGGGTATTTTTATTGTACCTTTCTTCTATTCGGTATATATGTTTCTTGATTTTTCCAATACTTGTTCATTTTCTCTTATTATATTTATGTTATGCACCAAAACACCAAAGTAAATTCATTGTACTGTACGTGAAAACTTACTCGGCAATAAACCGGTTCTGATTCTGATTCTAATATTTAAGCAAACCAGCCAGTGTGGTTATATTTAGTATTATAATCTAGTAAAACCTGTTGTTGTTGTTTACAGGTTTTATTCAGCATGTGTCCTGCTGGGTTTAGAGTTCCTGCATCTGAATAAAATCATCTATCGGTGAGTCGTATCATGCTGAAGATGTCACTTAAAGTTAGCTTCAGGTGTAACGACATGTACTTTATGTTTTTTACACAGAGATCTGAAGCTCGACAACCTGTTAATGGATTCTGATGGATTCATAAAAATCACAGACTTTGGACTTTGTAAAGAAGGTGAGTTGAGTTAAAACATTGTTTATGTAAAATACATCACATGACTCTTCAACGTTCCTGCTACAACTTATTTATTTACTACAGTTTATTAGATTTACAGAAAAACTCTGTGTTTTTGTGAGGTTTTTATGGGGTTTTTGTTTATAAAAAAATGGGATAATCACAGTGAAAATGTTTTTTTTGCAGCCCATTTTTCTCTGTGACAAGTAGCATTGCTTTTTTGGTATTAACACCAAAGTCAATGGTCAAATCCTTCACATAAAGGCTTTAATCGCCCTTTAAACATCACTCAAACCTCCTCTTAGTTCCATCTGTGATGATTCTTCTGTCACTTTTTCCTCAGGAATGGGTCATGGTGATCGGACCTCCACTTTCTGTGGGACTCCTGAGTTTCTGGCTCCGGAGGTCCTGACAGACGACAACTACACCCGAGCGGTGGACTGGTGGGGGATGGGCGTCCTCATCTTTGAGATGCTCGTGGGAGAGGTTGTTACCACGTAGTTTTTGTTTTCAATCAGTTTTGCAGATTTTCTGTCCACACTCACATTTTAACGTCTAGTTGCAAAAGTAGAGACCCAGTTATGAATGCAAAATTTTCAAATATACCAAAGTTAAAGGCATAGTTTGGATGTTTAGAAGTGTGTGTGTATGAGGTTCTTCTACAAAGTCAGCGTACTACTACAGTAGATGGAGTTTGCTATATTTAGAATATTTTCACTTCTTTATCTTGCTGTCAGACGGCCCTTTCTGACGGGGAACTGAAGCCGTTATCTATGCTCTCTTCAAAGACACAAGACTCCATTGACAAAAACAGTAATTTTACCTCGAAGAACACAGTTGCTAGCCTCGATCTCTTAGTTTGTTTGTGTTATGTGAGACTTTGGTGTTTTAAAAGGTTTGGATTCACCAAAGTCACACAATAACACAAACCAACTAACCAATCGAGGCAGCGTTGAACCAGCAACTCCTGTGTTCTGAGAGTTAAAATTCATGTTTTTGTCAATGGAGTCTTATGGCTTTGAAGATTTCTAAATATAGCGAACACTTAAACTGATATTGATTCTTTTAGGTGTCTTAAATACGTCCACAGCAGAACATTACTTTGCTCTTGTGTTGCTCCGGTTTCTACAAACTCCATCTAGTGTAGTAAAACACTGACTAAAGAGAAGAACCTCATACAGCCACACTTCAAAACATCACTACTGTCCCTTTAAATCTCTAACTCAGCATCTCTCTGACCTGCTTCTAGTCTCCGTTTCCTGGTGAGGATGAGGAGGAGGTGTTTGACAGCATCGTCAACGATGATGTGGAGTATCCAGGGTCTCTTCCTCCTGATGTCGTCTGCATCGTCCAGAAGGTAAAAGCCTCTTAATCTTCTGCTCACTTTACTCTGATTTTATTACCATTACTTTATGATATTCAAGCTTCTTTTATTTCATATTTATTCAGTATAACATAATTTGGTATATTTGAAAACCAAAGGATCTTTGAACCTCTTTTACACATTTTGTATTGTTATCAAGATCCTTCTGTTTTCAAATAGAACTAAATATATATACATATATAAATTATTATTACAAAAGTTAAAATGGATAAACACATACATAAAGGAGGAGAATAACAATACAATCAGCTGAAAACAACAGCAACACTACTAGAGGAGGCATTTTATATTTTATCAAGATCCAAGGATTAAATATAAAATGTTTATTGCTGAATTTGTTTTGAGATCCTGGATTAAAAATGCTGTAACAATCAGAAAGATGTTAATATTATTATCTTATCTACCAGATACATTAAACAACTTAATGGGACTGTGATAACTGGTGTTACTTATTCATTTATTTAAAGTATTATACATTTAAAAACCTGTTGCTGCAGCTGTTGAAGAAGAATCCTCTGAAAAGACTCGGAGGCGGAGAGAGAGACGCAAACGAGGTCAAAGGAGAGAAATACTTCGAGGTAAATCCACTTTTTTTTTTACATTACTTCTCTCTAAATAAATGGTTAACCTTCATCTTAACTCCTTTATATCCTGTTGTCTAGTTTAATCTACGTCAATGCATCATATTCCATAAGATCATCATGTTTATATGTGAGAACCTCGTATCTCTAAAAATAAAAACAGCCCGTTTTCAGCTTTGTGAAGATGTATTTTCCAGCTGATCCAAGAAACTTTTTAAAGAGTTTATTTACATCTGAAGAAGTAGGAGGAACACATAAAGGAAACACTTCATCCTTCAGTTTATCACAAACATTCAACATCAACACATCTGGAGATACGAGGTTTTACCTGGACAGGAAGTGGATAAAAAACTGAGAAGAAACTAAAGCTGTCAGCACATTAAGCTATAAGCACATTACCAGAGAAAAAGTACTTTGTCACATTCCACGATTGGAATATTGTATGTGAAAATGACAGTAATGGATAACTTTATCTTTCAGACCATCGACTGGGAAGCCCTTCTGGCCAAGAAAGTGAAGCCTCCCTTCCTGCCGTCGATCAAAGAGTCGATGGACGTCGGCAACTTCGACAGCGAGTTCACTCGACTCCAGCCCATCATGTCGCCTCCGTCCAAACCCTTCGTCCTCTCCGCCGAGCAGCAGGAAGCCTTCGCAGACTTCGACTTCTGCGCTTTGCACGGATGAAGGACGAGCTGAAAGGACCAGGGCGGGAGAACTTAGTTTGTGGCTGGAAAGTTTGTCAACTTTTAGAGGATCAACTATCATCTTTTAGTAAAATAATTCAAGTATCTCCTTTAATTTGTTATTTATTTGAATTAAAAGATTAAAAGTTGAGCTGTTTTGCAAGAACATTAACAAGACTCTTTACAATTAGTAGCCAATGGACCAATGGACCAATTAGTAGCCAATTAGGTAGTCTAGCTAAGCCCCCGCTAGCTGTTTCCCTTCAATTCCAGTCTTTGTGCTAAGCTAAGCTAATTGTCTGCTGGCGGTAGCTTCATATTTATTGTACTCAAAAAACAAAATGATTTGTTAGTTGGACTCCTACTTTGTTGGAAATCAGATTACAGCTGAGAAAGGGAGTCTTGAAAGCCAGACATCTGACCTCCAGTCCCAATAAGCATTTAGCTATTTGTATTGATCCCTTGAACCTCTGGAGTAGTAAAACTCTCACATGATTAAAAGTAGTGGACGAAGTATTCAGATCTTTTACTTAAGTAAAAGTAGCAATACAACAGAATTATAATAGTCCTGCATTCAAAATGTAAATTACGTAAAAACTTTGCATATAAAGTACCAAAAGTAAAAGTAATCATTATGCAGAATGACCCATTTCAGAAACTATATATATTACTGGAATATAATTATTTATGCTTTAATGTGTTCATCACTTTAATTTTACAGCCGTTAAAGGGGGAGCTCATTTCAAGTACTGTAAAAAATACTTCAGGGTAGATTAGACTATAATAATACATCATCATTTATTAGTTAAGTTCTATTTTGTATTATTTATGTGAATATTCAGAGCAACTAAAGCTGTCAGGTATGAAGTAGCGTGAAATGAAAATACCCAAGTAAAGTATCTAAAACGTAAACTTAAATACAATATTTGAGTAAAAGTACTTATTTCTTTCCACCACTAAATAAAGTTTTCCCTCCCTGGTCTTGGAAGCAAACCAACTAAACAAACACTTTGAGTATTTCTGCAGCTCAGCCATTTTAAAGCAGGACTCTTTATAAGATCCAATGGCTGATTTCTGCTGACTGTTCTCACCGAACCAATCGATCAGCCAATCGTCGATCGAACAAACCAGGCAGCATCGTTCTTTTTTTTTGTTTTTAACAGAGCAAAAGAAAGTGATTATAACCCTTTATATTCTCCGTGGAGAGTCGAGCTTTGTTGTCACTGTTCCAGCAGTAATACAACTCACCTGCTCCTGCTATTAAGAATTCATTTATGAGATCTGGTCAGGTGAAATGTTGTACAGATACAGGATGCTTGAAGAGTTTATATCAATATTTCCACATATTTATTCCTCTTTAGAGTTTAATTTTGATACTCCATTATTGAATAACTAAATCTTAAATTACAGTAGCCATGCAGTACATTTAGAAAATATCTGATAAAGTATTTATTGTTAAGAGTGTCAAGAGAGGTGTCAATTTACTGTCATGTTTTACCTTAAAGTTTAAGAAACATCCTGGCTTTCAGTCAGTATTGATGTCAAAATATCAGCCACTTTTCCTCTTGCTTCACTACATAACTTTGCAATTTTTGCACCTGATACACCCAGTAGTAAATACATCCACTGCCTGGACTCTGTAGGAGTCTGCAAGATGCCTTATGTTGCCTCATAAATGTATTTAATTCATGATTGTCATGCCTCTCCGAAGGTTAATGCATACTGTAATGCTGACTTGTATTCACTTGCAGTGCAGTGCAACAGCAGTTTTGGTTGCCTCAGTTTTTGGTGAATCAGTTGTGACTTTTACATAATTATGTGACGCAGTAAGAGGAAATGTCTAATGGATCATGAGGACATCGAATCGCATTGGAAAACTTCAAGGGTACAAACAACACTGACTGAAAGACATCTCATGGAAAATTTCATAAAACAGACAAAAGATTCAAATGAATCGCCTAAAAATACCTCTGAAAGTCTCGTAAAAAATGATTAGCTTCTCCAAATTTACATTTATTTCAGAGCTTTGAACTGTTTATATATATTTTGGCCACTCTCTGTAAAAGATAAAGTAGATTTATCAGTATTAGCACTTTCGTCCGTCAATAGGCAAAATGTAAAACACTGTAGGCCGAAATATCACCCTTCTTTAAATACAAAATCCACGTCGTTTTAACATTTTTGGCCTAAACCATAGCTTTCATGTTAGATAAAAGTTACTTAACTAATGCTTAATGCTAAACCATAGCAGTTAGCATTAGTCATGTTGGATAAAAGTTAGGCTACATAACTAATGCTAACTGCTTCTTAAACCATAGCATTTAGCATTCGTCAAATCACATTTACGTGGCTAATGCTCACTGCTACTAGTTATATGGTAATCATGTTTATCATTTCAACTATGATAAATGTAGCTAAAATTCTATTTTTTTGCTTCAAGACAACATTGTAGAAACATTTAATAAACATCACATAAAGACGTAAAATTGTTAAATAACCGTTAGTTAGTTGAATAATCGGGATTCGCTAAACTCAAACTCAATCTCACGTATACGAAGTAAAGTTATCGGTTCTTGGGGACAAACAGATTATCTATAAATGTACTGAATATATTTTTAAAGTTAAAACATTATGGCCATTTGTTATAAACATAAATCTAGTCGTAGCCTCTTCAAGCATCCTGAGTGTTGGAGACATTCAGCTTGCTTTGTGGCCTTTGCCTATTATATATTCATTTACAATATATATTTATTCTTAGGTACAGTTTTAGCTGCCGTTTCTATGCATCACTGTGACAGGCTTCGCCCACTGCCTTGACCAAACAAATGAAACAAGAAGCTAACCCAATTTCTGGGTCCAAGCCTTTCTTTTTTTTTTTAAAGCATTGTAAATGTTTAATGTATTTGTCGAGTGCTTCCCTCGTAGAGCAAAGACGCATTCACATATCAGCCTCCACCTGGCCAACAGATTTTTTCCATTTCAACAGTAGAAGTGCATGGCAGCGTGGTGAACTTGTGCACTAGAAACCCTGTAAATGCTAGATATATATTAAAAAGAAAAGCCATAGAGAATATAATATAGCCATAATAGTGAGAAAAATATCAGTATTTTGTAATTAGCAAATCATATTCTGTGATACTGAAGCTCTCATGATGTCAGTGCAATATAAGAAGAGGAAGAAGAGGAGCAGCAGGGACGAAAGATGTTCAAGTGCACCCAAGAAATCCCAAATATTTCCCTTCAGCTCGGTTTTAGACTTAGATAAATGATTTTAAAGAGCAGCTTAACACCAAATCCACTTTTAACAGTTAGTAAATGATATGTACAGTCATTTTTTTCATACTAATAATTTGATTTAGTCTCTGTATTTAATGTTCACAGCAGTTCTTTGTCGTTTTTTTCCCGAGAAATAGTAAGTAAATCCCCTACCTAGAAGGAAATAAATCTGTGACATTTCCTTGTACTTTAGCTCCCAAGGCAATGTCATGTCAACTCGCGGAAGTTTTGGAAACGACATACTGTCTCAGGCAGTCATCAAGGATTCCTTGTACTGTAGTCATGCGTGTATTTCTTGTTTGGAGATGGAATTTGGAAAGAGATGAGAGATTGTGCCACAGAAAGTAGGTTAGGTGCAATTACACAAACTTGAAACACAAGCGTTTTGGCCTCCAGTGTAACCAATTACACTAATGAAGACTAAGACAGAAAAAAACCCAGTAGGGAAGTGTTTAAATACGACAAAAGAAAGAGTGAGCACACAACAAATTTGAGAGCTAGCGATTAATTAAAACAACTTTGTTAGAAAAGAGGTTGCTTAAATGTTTAAACAACTCATTTTTCAATTAATGGATCACGGTTTTGTTGTCATTTATGCACAAAATACACAGAAAGAGAAATGATTTGTCAAGACCATAGACTGTATATAAGAAGTGAACGTAGTCATGGTGACATCACCCATTGGTTTGCAATTTGGCCGTCGCCATCTTGGCTTTTTTGCATCAAATGAACAGGAAGTCACTTTATTTATATGTCTCTGGTGTCGACCTGTCAATCAGTGTGTAGCCCCGCCCTAAAGCATCCCCTGCTTTCTGGTCTGTTTGACTCTAAATGGAGCATCATTTACTAAATGAACATTATGCTGTATTGAAGAAGACTTGAAACTAGAGATTGAGACCATAAACTCATGTTTACAATGTTTACTGAGGGAATAAATCAAGAGAGAAGTAGAGTCATTTTCTCATAGACTTCTATACAACCAGAGGAGTCGCCCCCTGATGGACACTAGAGAGAATGCAGCTTTAAGACACTTACGCATTGGTTCCACTCGGCCTTGTAAAGAGCTGATTTGCCTTTTTTTTAAAAGTTTTAACAGGGTGTTAAGTTGCTCTTTAAACAAATAGGAAGTCTGTCCTGAAACTTAAAAGGGTAAAAAAGGACCAGTATGCTCTCCTGAAGTGTCCCTGAGCAAGACACTGAACCCTCCACCTGCTTTGGTGAAGGTTATATGAATAAAATGTAGCAGCCGGCATTGATTTAGCTGCTGAATATTACATGTTACTTGTTTGTCAGTACTGTATTTATGTATGTTTGTATGTTTGTATGTGTGTAAAGTATCCTGAGGAGGAATGTTAGTCTGTACAGAAGAACTCTATAAAAACATGCATATCATCAGTGTTTTAATGTACTCTTGTTGTCAATAAATACAAACAGAACAAATACAGTAATATAAAAAGTTTGTAAATTCATTGTTATCTTGAATCTAAATTAAAAAAAAAAAATGTAATTGTAAAAAATACAAATAAACCAAAAGGCACAAGACATAAAGGCCATTAGTGTTATTAATGTGAAGGTCACCACTCTCATGCGGCAACAACAGAAAAACATTTACAGAAGAGAAAGTGGTGACCAGACCTGAGAGGAAAAGATGGATGGGTTTTCTTCTTTCTTTCAACAAAACTGCCTAAAATACAGTTTTTTAAAAATAAATTGCATTTCTGCGATCGAGGACTTAAATACCACCTCATAACTGTTCGGTCTTAATGCCTTGAGTTTACAAAATCCAGTGATGTTCAAGACACACTGCAGTCAGAAAAGGGTCTCTAGTTACTAAAAATGTGTTAGCTAAAAAAGAAGTGTGGTTTTATGAGGTTCTTCTCCATATTCAGTGTTTTACTACAGTAGATGGAGTTTAGAGAAACAGACAGGACACTTCACATATTTTACATATTTTAGACACCTAAAAAAATCTATATCAGTTTAAGTGTACGCTATATTTAGAAATCTTCAAAGCCAGCAGACTCCATTGACAAAAACAATCATTTTACCTCTCAGAATAAAGGAGTTGCTGGTCCAACGCTGCCTCGGTTGGTTAGTTGGTTTGTGTTTTTGTGACCCTTGAGTATCCGAACTAACCTTTTAAAACACCAAAGTCTCACAATAACACAAACAAACGAGGAGATCGAGGAAGCGGTAGACTAACAACTGTGTTCTCTTTGTGGTAAAATCACTGTTTTTGTCAATGGAGTCTGGTGTCTTTGAAGAGCGCATAGATAACGTCTCAGTTCCCGTCAGAAAGGTCTGTCTGAAAGCAAAATAAAAAGGTAAAAATATTCTATATTCTAATATTGATTCGTTTAGGTGTCTAAGATAAAGTATGGTTAAGTACCTCATACAACCCCAATTTAAAAAATACTAACCGTCCCTTTAAGTAAATATTCAGTAACTATCTGCAAATACTGAAGGAAGGAAATCACCAGTGGTGGAAGAATTTCTCAGATCATTTACTTAAATAAAAGTAGTGTATAAATACTGTTACAGGTAATTGTATTAGTGGATATTCAGAGCAGTAATATAGCATCGAGCAACTATTAGCTGTGATAAATACGTAATGACTCTCACTTTTGGAGACATGGTGAGCATAAACTTGGCTTAACTGGGCAGCAGAGTTTATAAATATGTTTCATATTTGTAGGTGTATTGAATAGAAACGGCAGCGCTTATGTTAATTGTTTATATAAGAAAACAAAACTATAAATTAATGTTTTTTTCGTCTGACCGATGCATCAACTTCAAAAAAAGACTCGCGATTTGGGGACAGCCCTAAACTAAAGTCATTAAAGTTCATCCTCTGAGGAACATGAACGTCTGCGATCCATCCTGTTTCTGTCAGGATCAAAGTAGGGGAACGACTTAAAAAACTGTGCAGCAAAGCAAAGTATCTGTATCAAAAATCAGGTGCAAATTTAAGTAAATTAGCAAACCAGTTTAAATGCAGGTAATAAGTTAAGTTTTTTATACTGTGTGTCAACTTTTGCAGGTACTTTTTGGTCCAGTTGCAAATATAGATCCAAAAGGAACCATAAGAATAATTTAAATCTCCTCTATTGAGGTTAAACAATGTTCTGCTGTCCCTGAACGTAGCGTGGCGTCTGGTTCTGATGTTCAGACAGAATTGGGGGTGTTCCTGTCGTACGTCTGCTCCCACATCACCGTCCTGCAGACGCAGAAGAAATCCCACAGGTTGCAGAGGACGCCGCGGTCGAACGGGTTCTGCTCGTCGCCGCAGTTCTTCAGGTAGGAGATCCGGTGACGCGACATGAACTCCCAGGTGGTGCAGTTGACGGAGACCAGGTAGAGGTGGATGCCCAGCAGCAGCAACACCACCGCGGAGAAGACGCCGACCACGGCCAGCGCCGCCAGCAGGAACCCGTTGGCTCTGAACCACAACTCCCAGGAGACACTGGAGGAGATGCCAGACCTGGAAGGAAGTGTTTGGACAAATATTAGCAAGAACCCAGATCATACTAAATGTTTGTTGCTGTGTAGATTTAACACTTATCTAAACATTCATTCATTATCATTTAGATCATATTTAGGGACATTACGTCTGCCAATCCAAGCAAAAACAGCAGGATTTGTTCGTGGTGTATTGTCAGAAATGAGTCATTCTGATTCATATTCATTCTTAGCACTTACTATAATAATTCAAATATTCTTAATATCACAAAAAGACAGAGCATGCCAAAAGTCTGGCAGGTGGAAATAATCTCATTAGTTGTGTTAAACATCAGCGAGCGAAGCCAAGAGAGACAGATCTTCTGGTTTAGACACGATTAGACTGAAGATGCATTAAAAAAAACACGGAAGCAAACGCATTGAAGACAAAGTGAACATTAGCAAGTCATCTTTAGTTAGCTGGTTAGCATAACTAACCTTTAAATTAGCTGCACTTGACCAGTTTATGATTACATTAAAGTCCTGCTGCTGAATATTTCCAAATCATGTCCCCTCACCTCAACATCTGAAGAAACTTATTATATATTTATTTCTTGTATCTTTTACCTCGCACCTCTCAGAACATGTCTACCAGTTCTGATATGGTTTCATTTGAATAACTTATTAGTAAAAAAGTACAATAATATAGTAATTTGTGAGAAAGAAAGAGGGCAAAGACTAGAGGAAGTCTGATCTCTTTGAGAAGTTACAAATGGTTTTGTTTTCTTCTTTTGTTTCCTCCTCCTGTTACTCATCTTGTGACTCTGTAGGAGTCCCACTGGACCATGACTGTGACTCATTATATGACCACATTAGTGAGTCTTACTTGACTCAGCTGCCGCTCCCCTGTGTTGACCTCTCTTCACTGGCTTCCACATATGACTCTTTTAAATCACATGTTGTAAGACACTAATGCTGTTATCCCTTTTTTACATCTGGAACCTTTTCAACCCTCAAATCTTCTCCAGGTCTTTGAGATTTCCTCTCCTGTTCTGCTGTCTAGACTGAAACACAAGACGGATCAAGCCTTTCCTGTTGTAGCCCCTAAACTCTGGATCTGTGTTGCAGATTTCTGGAGGATATAGTGGGGATATTATACCTAAATTGATTTTAAAGGCAGGATGAGTAGGGTTTGTCAGTTGCCGTTTGTAAACACAGCATCCCATTGAAAGCCAATCACAGATTCCCTCTAGCTCTGGATCGAGGTCTCTCTGCTTGGCGTTTCACTCGTTATATATTTTCTTTTTCTCTGTTTTTTGTAGCCCTAACACCATTCCTCTTGGATGCCTTTTTTAACTATGTGGCACCTGGTCGCTACATATTTTTTGAGGTTGACGCCCAGAAACATCCAAAACACAGAAAAAATTTAAAATACTGCCGGAGGAAGAGGAATTCTTTTTTGTACGAGTCTGTGCATTGATTTTAAGAAAAATCCTACTCATTGTACCTTTAACTAGTATATATTTTAACTGGAGTTTCTTTTAGTATATTTGGATTCCCATCAGCTTTCACTGTAGTTGTGACCAAAGAGTCCCTTCTTTGCCATTCATGTCCCTCCATTTACTTCATTTGCACCTAAAAATGATCTCTTGCTCTATTCACTGAGCTTTAATCAAATCACTGAGTTAATTATCAAATATACATCATGCTTCACAGCAGTTCAAGCCCTTCAACTATAAAAAACCTGCTGGATCGAGTTCTAAAATCACTTAAACTTTGAAATCTTTCTTTAGCAACACATGAAGGCGCCTGTTTATAAAATGTAAACAGAGATGAATCATTCAAACTCTAATGTGTTTCCTAATCAGCCTGATGTTAAATATAAATACAGAACAGAGTGCACTGTCACCATGTGATCATTTCTCACTGAGTCATAGTTAGGAGGAAAACTGAGGCTGCACCTATCCCACCAGATAAGGACATTTATCTTAAAGACTACAGGCGGCGTTGAGAAGACGTACAGAGCGATGTGAAGCGCCCACAGCAGAGCGAGCAGCTGCACCAGCAGGTAGACGATGAACCAGCGGTGGTTCCTCTCTCCCACGCAGTTCTCGATCCACGGGCAGTGGTGGTCGAAGCGGCGGACGCAGCGCTTACACGTCTGACAGTGCTTCGCTCTCATTGGCTGCTGCTTGAAAAAAAAAAGGGGAAAAGAGAGAAATAGAGGTTTAAAGTTAAACTTTCCAGAACGGAGCAGTGGATATAATGGATATAGGCAATATGTCAAAATAAATGATTGGTTTTTCTCCTTTGCAGCCTGACTGAATGTTCCACCATATTAAACATGTTTTCTGATAGAAATATTGCCAAAGTTTCATTATTACTACAAAAATAAATGAATAAAACCCCTAAATAAATACAAACACATCAGGAAAAATAGAACACAGGATGCTGTAGTTGACATACAGTACCAGTCAAAAGTTTGGACACACCTTCTCATTCAACTACTTTGAAGAATGTAAAATATAAAACATATTCTGGTTTGTTGAGCATTTGTTTGTTTACCACATAATTCCATATGTGTTCCTTCATAGTTTGGATGTCTTCAATATTAATCTACAATGTAGAAAAAAATAAAATAAAGAAATAAAGAAAAAACATTGAATGAGAAGGTGTGTCCAAACGTTTGACTGGTACTGTAGTTTGAGTTGGCAGCAGCTGGTTACCTGCAGCAGGCAGTATCCACAGCGCCGCAGCCGAGGGGTCGGAGACTGAGGAATCATCGACTCCATTTCCTCATTTGAACCCTGAACGCAACACAGATTGATGTGGGTCACACGTGAACACACACACACAGATGAAACAGTGTCCCTAACCTAAATGATTATTCATGTTACTACACGTTTGAGTGTGTTTACTAAAAGTACCTTGTACTGACACATTTCTGTAGTACAGTATTTGTTTCTGGATTAACTCCTCCCTACTAGGCAGCTAAGTAAGCAAAGAAAATCAACTTCCACATACTTTAATGCATGTAAAAGGGTGACAAGATGTTCTATTGTGGTGAATATCTTTATCAAAGTTTCATTATTATTGTTTCGCCAAGTCATTGAAAGCTCAAAATGTTTTTTTCTGACGGTTGAAATCTCCAGCATTTGCGGCCTGGGATTCATCTGCTGAACAGTAACCACTGTAGTGCAATAAACAGAAATACACATTTATCTTTCATGACATAATGTGTCCCCTTAGTTTATGAGATGTGTGGTTTCGTTTAAGTTATTCTCACCTTAACAGTGTCAGTGAGAACGAAGCCGGGGTCCATTAAGGAAACAGCAAAGTATAAGAGCACCGACATCATGACCAGGAGGAAGAACAGAACCGGCAGCAGCAGCTCTCCTCGCTCCTCACACTTACGCAAATCTGCAAACACACAGTTCACAAAATAGAGTTTAAAATATAACAAAAAACAAACAACAGAACCATGTGCTGTCTCATAAATAATGGTATTAAAGGGGTCCGCCACCGATTTTAGTACTTTGGTTGTGAAAAAAGTTAGTAATGTCTTCTGTGGTTTTGAAAATTTTTGTCTGAGAATAACCCAGATGTCATCTAATTAAGGATGCTTTTACTTTATGGAAAAAAGTAAGATCCAGTGTTTTACTTGACCACATTTCATACAAAAATATTGTACTTTTTTATGCACCACATTTAGATATAGATAGATATTCCTTTATTGATCCCCATGGGGGAAATACGGATGTTGCAGCAGCTCAAGTACAGAGAAACAGATTAAGATAATAAATAAAACATATTATACAATAAAATAAAATAAAAAATAAAATGTACAGTATCTACATGTGTATTTACATGTGTGCAATGTGTTTTATTAATTTATCTGACAGATTTAGTTTTTTCCTATCTTATCTTCAAAGAATTTCTGCACACAAAACATACAAATAGCTTCTAAAATATAATGTATTTGGTATAAATTAAGCAACCAAACAGCTAATACAAGTGACAGAAAATGAATAGGTAAATACTTAGCTAATAGTTGATTTTATGCAATAAAGACAAACATGTTTGTTTGTAGCTCACAAATGTAAATTTTAACTCCTTTTCCTTTTAATTTTTTACATTTAAATTATTTTAAATAATGTCCTGCATTGAGTATTTTTTACTTTAAATACTTTAAGTACATTTTCCTGATTATACTTACATACTAGTAACATTATAACATTTCAACACAGGACCTTTACTCCTACAAGAGTGTTTTTACAATGCTGTATTAATACTTAAGATAAGATAAGATAAGATAAGATAATAAGATAAGATAATCCTTTATTAGTCCTGCAGCAGCATAGGTATAGTGCAAACAAAACACAAGATATTCTTATAAATAAGCAATAAAAACAGTAAAAAAATCCACAATAACTGAAATATTATATATACAGACAGATAAATATTATAAATATTATTGCACAAGTAAATAATCTGAATATATTTAAATGCTGAAATAAATGCTGAAATAAATGCTGAAATAAATAAATAAAAGAATATATAAATAAATAAAATACATTTAGAAACGCAGGTTTGTTTGATAAGTATTGATTGTAAGTAAATTAAAGTAACTTAAGTAAGGAATAGAAGTATAAAGTATTATGACTTAAATTAATAAATGCATAGATAAATGTATAAATACAGAAATGAATAAATAAATGCATTAATAAATGCTGAAATAAATAAATAAATACAGAAATATTTAAATGCTGAAATGAATAAATAAAAGGATATATAAATAAATAAAATACATTTAGAAACCCAGGACTTTAACTCCTACAAGGGTGTTTTTGCAGTGCTGTATTAATACTTAAGATAAGATAAGATAAGATAAGATAAGATAAGATAATCCTTTATTAATCCTGCAGCAGCATAGGTATAGTGCAAACAAAACACAAGATATTCTTATAAATAAGCAATAAAAACAGTAATAAATCCACAATAACTGAAATATTATATATACAGACAGATAAATATTATAAATATTATTGCACAAGTAAATAATCTGAATACTTTCTCCACCATGTGTTGCAACAATCAATACATTTCAACCATCATTTGGCACATTAACATCCATTATAACCACATATACTGGTCTGCTGGTTGTCCCAGTTTAAATGGCCTCACCTGTGTTGTGCAGGAACAGAATGAGGGTTATGACCCAGGTGAGCAGGGTGTGAGTGGCCCGGACCAGGAACCCGGTCCGAAACATGTTCTGCACCATCCTAGGAGTCCTTCACTGCAGCCTCTCCTCCACCATGCTTCCTCATGGAGGCGCTTCCTTGTTTTGGTACGGGAGCCTCCGCAGGTCAAAAGAGGCGAACTGCGCGCAGAAAAAGTCGAACGCGTTATTATAGTGGTTCTCCTTGATGTTATATAAGATCCATAATGGAGGATTAAAGCTGCTTTTATAATAAGTAAATAGCAGAAATAAATGCTGAAATAAATAGAGAAATATTTAAATGCTGAAATAAATGCTGAAATAAATACAGAAATATTTAAATGCATTAATAAATGCTGAAATAAATACAGAAATATTTAAATGCATTAATAAATGCTGAAATAAATACAGAAATATTTAAATGCTTAAATAAATGCTGAAATAAATGCTGAAATAAATGCTGAAATAAATGCTGAAATAAATACAGAAATATTTAAATGCATTAATAAATGCATTAATGAATACAGAAATATTTAAATGCATTAATAAATGCTGAAATAAATACAGAAATATTTAAATGCATTAATAAATGCATTAATAAATGCATTAATAAATGCATTAATAAATACAGAAATATTTAAATGAAATTAAATACATTTAGAAACGCAGTATTGATTGTTAGTAAATTAAAGTAACTTAAGTAAGGAATATAAGTATAAAGTATTATGACTTAAGTATAAATAAATAAATGCTTATATAAATGTAAAAATAAATCAAGGAATACATTAATAAATGCATGAATAAATGTATAAAAACAGAAATGAATAAATAAATTCATTAATAAATGCTGAAATAAATGCAGAAATATTTAAATGCTGAAATAAATAAATAAAAAATATATAAATAAATAAAATACATTTAGAAACGCAGGCTCATTTGATAAGTAGTGATTGTTAGTAAATTAAAGTAACTTAAGAAGTGGAATAGAAGTATAAAGTTGCATCAAATGGAAATACTCAAGTACAAGTGTATGGAGGACAGATTATGACTTAAGTATGAATAAATAAATGCTTATATAAATGTAAAAATAAATCAAGGAATAAATGAATAAATGCATAAATAAATGAATAAATACAGAAATGAATAAATAAATGCATTAATAAATGCATTAATAAATACAGAAATATTTAAATGCTGAAATAAATGCTGGAATAAATAAATAAAAGAATATATAAATAAATAAAATACATTTAGAAACCCAGGTTCATTTGATAAGTATTGATTGTTAGTACAGTACCAGTCAAAAGTGTGGACACACCTTCTCATTCAACTACTTTGAAGAATGTAAAATATAAAACATATTCTGGTTTGTTGAGCATTTGTTTGTTTACCACATAATTCCATATGTGTTCCTTCATAGTTTGGATGTCTTCAATATTAATCTACAATGTAGAAAAAAAATAAAAATAAAGAAAAACCATTGAATGAGAAGGTGTGTCCAAACCTTTGACTGGTACTGTAAATAAACGTATCAATAAATAAAATATATAAATAAATAAATAAATGCTGAAATGAATTAATAAAAGTTGAATCCTAAATGGGACATAAATAAATATATTACTACATTTTTGTTCACCTTCATTCATTTATTTCTGTATTTATTTAAGCATTTAATTATTATTTTACTTATTTATTTCTGTATTCAAACATTTATTTAAGCATTTATGTATTTATTCCTGTATTTATTTATGCATTTATTTATTTATACTTATGTAATTTTTCATCCTCCATACAAGTGCCTCATATTTGTACTTAAGTTAATGCACTTAGTTACTTTCCACCACTGCTGTAAACTCATGTTATATAACAACACTGTTAACTACTTATAGTCTAATCCACCCTGTTAAAGTATCAGCTGTTTTCCGTTTCGCATTAATGCTACATATAATCTCCACAATGTAATAGTGCTCATATGTAATAAATGTAATGCAATATTGAGACATATCTCTACTAAATTGTTTTGTCAGTGATACACAACTAAACCACAGATTAAGACATTTTGTTAATTGCAGTAGATATTTTTCTCCAGATAATTATCATTTTAAGCAAAGAATTTTAAGACTAAAGGGTCTGTTGCAGTTCATTTAATTTTTTTTAACAGTTTTAATGTAATAAAGTAGTACTGTGAAAAAAAATAATTAGTAAACCTATTATGCAACTCCTACATCCTCCTCTGCATTGTGTGTATATATATATATATATATATATAAATTAATATAGAGTTAAAAGGTAATAAAACTATGTTGTTTATTGCTGCTGTCTTTCCATGCAGACAGTGACATTGTGATAATAATCTGCTACAGAATCACAAAACTCTTACATCTACTTCATTCTGTACAAAGAAGAAGACATCAGAGACTCATTATAACAAGAATTTGCATTTATTTGCATGAAAATGGTCCATTAAAACAAGGCTAAAAGTCATTCTTTACAAAAGAATTAAATCTGAATACCTGGATTGATCTGACATTCATTCGGAGGCCCTTCCAGCATTAATTAAAGTGCATCAAGTCGCTCATATTTTTTTTCAAAGTATAAATGTTGTGAAAGGAAAACTGTGTGCTATTCTGTGAATTGACCAAACATTTGCCCTTAAACCTGAGGTGAACATTTAAGACATTTATACCTTTAGAAAAAATGGGCAAAGAACATCTAGACACATTAACAGACAGAATCTGAAGCTGTTCGCACAAACAAACAAAACGTTATTTTTCAGTCTTTCAAACAGAGCAACAGTGACTTAATTAAATACAAACTCCAAACTTGTTTTCAACAATTCACCAGACAACTTCATGTAGTGTTTCATCGCCACGTCTTAAGGCTGTTGTCTGGTGGTCGTTTCCCCAACCTGAATACAAGAACTGCATTTTTTTTTTATCAAATCGCACATTTGGCTCTTCAGACGGGAAACAAGTATTGAACCTCCTCTCTCTCTCTCTCTCTCTCTAACAATACAAATAAATACAGGACGGATGGAAATAAATACACAGAAAATCCTCCCATCCATTCATTCATTCAGGTCAGGGGTTCAGAGAGATCAAACTCACGTGTGCAAAATCCTCTCGTTTAGGAACACAATCACTTCTTCTTACAGGCAGAACTGATTTTAATTAAACTTCTCAAAAAGAGTGTATTAATGCTATATCTGCCGTGTAAAAAAGTACTCTGTATGAATAAGTTTTTAGTGGAGTTGCGCAACACGATTGCTGGTGATGCATCGAAAAAAACGGACTCTACGAAGCTCACGAAGTCAAACCAGCATGAAACAAAAACGTTTGCTCAGGCACCAAATCTGAGAATGACAGGAAGAGCATAAACACTTGGTCCTCTATTTTTAAATCACTCTCATCCCTCATGTTCTGTTGTTTCGGCTCTCAACATAACTTATAAAACATAAATAGCAGCAGTCACAACCTGAGCTCACAGAGTTCATATCCTCCACCTTGGCCTTTCCAGCGTCCTTTCTCGTGTTTCGTCAGCTGACATTCACAGAATGAGATCGCTCCACGAACCCCCAGAGGGGCCCCTTTAGGTCCCTGGGATTCCCTAGCATGAGCCCTGAGAGGGAGGGGGGGTCGGGAGGGAGGGAGAGTGTGAAGGGGGTGAAGGGTCACTTGTCACATTGAAGCTTTGAAGCTTTGGTTTCAGCGTGATTTCACTCCCAGATGCGTCTTCAGGTGCTCGTACACCACGTAGCTGATGCTGACGGCGGGGATGACTTTGAGGAAGTTTGGGGCCAGGCCTCTGTAGAGCCCCGTCGGGCCCTCGGTCTGCAGGATCTGCCTGAAGAGGCCGGACATCGTCACCTGCTGGCTGCCCCCAATCGCAGCTGTAAAGATAAAAAAAATGTTGCATTTAGATGCAAGAAATACGAGTGTGACAAAACAAATGTGAGAGATTAGGAGCTTCCTTGTTTCTCCTAACTTGAAAGATTGAAAGAATATCTATTATTTGATATCGTTTGTCATTTTCAGCTTTTTAGGCTCATGGTTTTAAAATAAATGTTTATATTTTAGGGTTACGAAACAATAAGTTGACATCATAAAATGTCAGTCACAATGTACTCTGGGTTTTATTGCACATTTTGTATTGTTTTCTGTTATTTCAGCAAATAATTAATCACTTAAATCTATATATAGTTGGCAGATTAATCCCCCCAACTAAACTTAACGTTCTACTTGTTTTATTGCAATCTCTTTGTTAAATATTATCAGGTCAATATTGGCCAACACAATGACTCAATCATGTCTCATGTGGTATGAACGTCCCTCCTTCACCACAGAAACATAAAAGCAGGCGTTGTCCTTTAAAGAGCGGTTTCTTCCTTAACAACCTTTTAACCCCATTTCAAATGTAAGAGCCAAGACATCAGAAGTATTAAGACACTTAATGCCTGCGCCACAGTGCAGTGTTTCAGGCTCACCTTGTGCTTGCATGCGGGTTCGGACCAGAGCCAGAGGATAACTGGCGAGCTGACCGCAGGTGCTGGACACGGTGCCGCAGGCCAGCAGGACGAGCACGCCCGGGTCGGAGCTGTTGGTGCCGTAATGCAGCAGGTAGTGGTTCTTCAGAGTCTGAGGAGGGGAAAGCACAGGATGAGCAAATTATCTCAAATAACGTGTATTTGGTGGTTTCATTTCGGATACCATTAAAAGCTGAAGAATGCAAAGTTCACTGCTCACCTCGTACACCGCCAGGTCGATGCCCGCGTAGGGGATGATGCCCAACATGTTTGGGACGTAGCCTTTATAAAACGCTCCCAGTCCTTCTCTCCTGAAGATCTGCTTCGCACAGTCGGCGATACCGGAGAACTGACCGGTCGTCCTCAGAGCGAGACGGGTTTTCAGGACCTGGGGACAGAAAAATCTCAGTTACATTTAAATCTTGAGAACGCCTAAATAAAAAAAGTTTAATGAGGCCTTTTTATTTATTGTAAGAGCAGATGTAGTTCAGCTGATAATCACCTCCATGGGGTAGATTGTGCTCTGGGCGATCACTCCGGCCAGAGATCCCGCAACAAATCGCTCCGCGATGCTCAGAGTCGCCTTTTCGCTGCCAATTAATAGTTTAATCTGGAGAAAACCAATTAAGAGAGAGAATACATTAATACACAAAACTAAAAAGAGACATAAATTAAAAACATTTGAGCTACAGTGAGAGTCATCGTCATACCTGCTCATACGCCATGAACTTGAGGGCCGACTCGGGGGCGATTTTGATGATGTTCACGCCGTTTCCTCGCCACAACGACCTCATGCCGCCCTCTTTGACCATCTGCATCATCCCGGTCATGATGCACATGTTGTTGGTTCTGGTTCCATAAACCTGGAGGACGAAAAAAGAGGATAATCAGATATAATTCATATAACATTTACTTGATTTTTTACTGGCTGGTGAAATAATGAAGATAGTTGTGAAACCAGGCCAAGAGTCAAGATTCGACCCTTGACCCCCCCCAAAAACCAGGCCAATTAGGTAAATTAAATAACCTATTTCACTCATCGATTTGGGCTCAAAGTCAACATTCCACGTCACCACTGACGCGCATCGGGGCATTGACACAGATCCTGAATCTGCAGTTAGACCTTCATCCTATTGATGACGGTGAAGTAGAGGGTGTGTTCAGTCATTGGTTGACAGTTAATCAGCTCCTGGACTCTGCCCGCCCCCCCCCTCCCTACTATTGTACACCGTCTGTTAAACATCAACTTCTTTATGGCTCTTAGGTAACTCTGTATTGAGCAATTGCTTTCAAGTTTCTCCTTGATTGAGCCACCAGCAGTTATGAAAGAAGCTTGATTGGGGCATCAAGGAGAAAGTAACATTTACCGATTCAAAATCATATTTTTAGTGTTAAAATCTCATGATTCAACGTAAGAATTGGGTCTGTTTCAGCTCGATGCACCTGACATGACAGCTGACATCTGGGTCAAATCCCCCACAAGCTGATGACAATGCTCTACTGTAAGATAAGAGTTCCCACAACTTCCCCAAGCTGTCCACTTCCCGTAGAGAAGTAAAACCTGTGATTTGGTCGTCTTACCTGCATCATGACTTTGAGACGATCCAGTGGAGCGGTGCAGGTTCTTGAAACAGCTCCGGCTCCTCCACCGGCGACCAGGTGCCTCCATAACATCCCGGTCTGCTTCTCCTCTACGGTGAACTCATCAGGCACCATCAGGTTCTCACCCACATCGAATATCTGCCAAGAAGAGAAAGAGGGAAAACATTAATTATTGGGCAAAGAGTATATCTTGAAAAAAGCCTCCAAGAAACCCCCAATAAACATTTTATGGAAGTTTGAAGAACATTTGTAGCTGTTCTTTCAAAAGACAACAGAATAGAGGAGGCCGAAGTCATGTGAACAACTTCTATCAGATGTTTTAATAGAACTCATCTTTCTTTTGTTTTTATGAATGTGACTCCACCATCACCTGCTTCTTTCACTGAGAGCTCCTATTCTGAACCAGTTTTAAACATTCCCAGGTAGCACTTATAAACTGTTCTGAACATTGTTGGCAGCACATGTGAAGTGCTCAACCAGCGTGACGGTCACTGAACACCTGCCGGTTTGTGTTTTCAAAGAAAGCGCAGGTGGCGGTAAAGATTTAACAGATTTCTGTGGACACACTGTACTTCCTTTGAAATCTGAGTCACAATTTAATGAGGCTCCAAAGGCAAAAAGGGCAAAGTCTGTAAGGGGACAAAGGGATCTCGGTCAAGACTAGAACGCAGACATGAATCTGTCTAAACCTTCAGCTTTGGTCCCAATTAAACCAGATTATCCTTTTTATTTTAGTGGCAGACATTCACAATTAAATCTTGACCAAAAGGGCAGCATAAGTTTGTCCCACTGAGCTAAATATCTTGCAGGGACAATCTGACCCTGCTTTGGGCATTGAACCCGTGGTTGCACAGCACATTAAACATTTCATTCTGTGCAAACTGAAATGACTCCTGCAGCTAATGTTTCATCAGTATTTTGGCTGCGTGCCACTTGGCCTCCCGGGACGGGTAACTCCGGCTCTATTCTTAGCTCTGGTTCTGCTCATCAGAGTCTCCTCTGTGCAAAGTCGAGCCCCCTGGACAGCCGTGAAGTAAAACATGAGAGATCACACCGTCCAGCGCTACATCACTCAAGTCTCTCCGCCTGCTGTGAATGCTCTCTTTTACATAACAGCTAGACAACTCCCGCCGACATAATCCCCGTGGAATTGGACCGGTTCCTTTCATAGCTTAATGGAGGCTTAATTGCTGACGCACGACTTGTGCTGCTTGAATCTTCCAGAGAATTTGCTCATGAAGGTGTGACACAATCTGTACTTTGATTAGTTCCAGTCTAGGTGATAACATTATTGGATAACCTGATTAAGCAGTTATCTGTATGTGAAAATAGGACAACGGAAAATGTATGCAACACCATCATATGATAGAAACAGTGGGATTTTTCTAGTTCTTTCCACATTAATTTTGTCACAAGAAGTCTAATGATTCATCTCTTCCCTGTTTTGGTTCTGAAAGTGAAAGAGCACCATTGTTCAGGCTCAGCTGTCTCTACATCTGTTCCCTTTTGGTCAGAAGTTGTGGTTTCGGTGCAGACGTCTGAACTAACCGTGGAGTGCTTCCAGTAGAGGATGATCTCAGGAATGTTCTCCGTCTTCTCCACCAGGGGGTAGTTGCTCCAGTCGTTACTGCTGATCGTTATCATTCCATTCTTATCCATGCTTTAAAAAGGAGATAAAAACAAAAGTTAGATATTGAGCCCCTTAATCAAACCTAGATAGCAGTGGATTAAATGGATGAATGAATTTACCTCTCAAGGGCTTTCTCCGCATGCTGTGGGGAAATGTGCACACCGAGGTCCTGGAGAGACTGCATGAACTCCTTAGGATCAACGTGGCCTTAAAAAGGAAACAAAGAAAAGTTGTAAGAAAAAAGTATTTTGCACTGTAGGTGAACTACTGACAAAGTGAAAGATGAAACCAGTCAAGCACTAACACATCTGCAACGAAACCTCAGGCTTTCATACCTGCATTCTTCCTGTTCAGGCTTTTCACAACAAGTTTCAGGTCCTTCTCATAGTCTTGTAGATAATGAACAAACTCTTCAAAGTCCAGCTCTCCATCTGAGTTTTTTTCTTCCCTTTCGAAGGTTTTCTGCAAGGAAAGAATACACAGGAAATTAGATATGTTGCAATTTATAGGACAGAGTAGTTGATAAAGTCGAGTTTGACAAAGAATTCCATTTAATGTTTGCAAAGAAGTGTGATCAACACATCCTTGAAATAGTTTCAGGGAACACCACAGCAGCAGATGACATCTTGCAGAGGTATGCAGAAGAGCCGCCTGTCCTGACAGATACATTATTTGACATTCAGGTTGTGGAACAGGTACATTTAGTTCCTGCAGTCCTGACTACGTCTGGAGGTTTAAAAAAGTGAACCGGCTCGTGTTTCATGACCCCACTGGACAGCATTATGACCCACGGGCTGAGCTGAAATGCTCTTGGTGGTTTTGAATGACTGGGATGACGTCCATTTCTCAGGAACATGTGATGGGAGGGTGATTAGCTCAACCTCAACTGCAGGACGACCTGTTTTAATCCAGTCAAAGCTCAAAACTCGTGAGCTAAAACAAGATGAGGACACCGGCTGTCCTCCGACCTGCTGTCCAGAGCTGATAGCTGATACCCGATCCAGCTGACCACCGTGCAGGCATATGACCCTGACACTGTAATGATAATCTGCATGACATTCTGCTGTTCCCTGCACAAATGTGACTTTAATAAGTATAAGGGGAATGGCAAGTGACAAATTCGTATAATTGCTATTCCTTTATACATTTGCACGATAAGTCCTTGTTTGTGTTTTTGTTCTGCCCGTTTGAAATGAGAGAAAGACACAAGTGGCAGTCGACTTTGCTGATTCTCTCACCAATAGAGATAATGTTTACTTTATATTCCTGCATTGTTCATCAGTTAATGAACTAAAAATGTGAACCTCAGCTTAAGTGCAAGAACAGAATCTTCCGAGGGGTCAGCAATAGGACAGTGTCCAATTGATATGCAGATGGACCTGAGTCACAACCCCGGGCAACATTCCAGCACAAAACTCAAGGTTCAGTTCAACGGTTATTATCTTCAATTTGTAACTTAAAAAATGCTAAAGCAGAAGAAGAAAATTTGTATTTATATATATATATATATATATATATATATATATATATATATATAAAAAAAATGTGTGCTATACATTTTTACCTTAATCCTTTATTCGTTTTTGCCTTTTAGTGCCTTTGCTAAACTGATTTTATAGCAAATTATTATTTTCTTTTGTGTCTTTTTTGCCTGTGTTCAGCACATTGGGCTACAGCAGCCAATATATTAAAAGTGCTAAACAAATAAAGGTTGATAGAAGTAAAACAAGAACCTAAAGACGTGGTAGTCAAAATATATACAAACACATTACAATAGTTATTGAATAAACATCATTTTACAAATATGCAGCACAGAATTGCAATTAATTTACAGTTCCAGTAATTTTACAAATGTATAATATCGATACTAAATAATATAAATTAAAAACGAAATGGTATAAAATCGATACTAAATAGTATAAAATAAATACTAAATATAAAATAGATTCTAAATAATACTAATATAAAATAAATACAAAATAATATAAAATAGATACTAAATATAAAATAGATACTAAAAAATACAAAATAATATAAAATAAATACCAAATAATATAAAATAGATACTAAATAATATAAAATAAATACAAAATAGATACTAAATATAAAATAAATACAAAATTATAAAAATAAATACTAAATATAAAATAGATACAAAAAAATACAAAATAAAATAGATACAAAATAATATAAAATAAATACTAAATAAATACTAAATAATATAAAATAAATACTAAATAATATAAATTTGTGCATTTTATGCCATTTTGCAATTTTTAATTATCAAAGATACTCCAGCATTATTAACTATTAAAACACATATTGTTTAAAGTATATAGTGTCTGAAGGCAGCAGCACTGACAGCAGCTCACTGGTAGCATTAGCATTAGCATTAGCACACATAGCTCTTTAGGGTGGGTTTGCGGCCTGGTCGTAAAGGCTTTTCGCTAGCTGCTAGCCACATGCTAACCTTCCCCCCAGAAACACGACTTAGCGCTCAAAGTAGCCCGGTTTAACACGCAGTATCTGTCTGGTAACGTCAGACGGACTGTGTGGAAACGTATTCAGTGGGTTTCACTCACTTTTCGCCACCTTTGGTAGGCGGAGAACTCCTGGGACGGCAGGAACACGCTCAGCTGCTCGAACAGCGATTTCAGCTCCGACGGAAGCCCGTTGGACTCAAAGTATTTCACTTCAACCGGGTCTGCGTTGGACACGGGGACGTAAAGACACAAACCGAGCATTTCTGGCACGTTAATTGTTAAAAGGAATCTATAAATATATAAATAAACAGCACTCCGATGTGCTTTCTCTGCGGGGTGATACTGAAATGCCGGTTCGCGGAGAAACGCCGGCTTCTAAAGAACGCCATGAAGTCCTTCCCCCTTCCGGGAATAGCTCCGTAGTCTCACCTGATTGGCTGTCGCGCCGGTAGCGTTGACGTCATTTTACTACTGGCCAATCGCTGAGGCCGCCCATTGATAGGATCGGCTTGGCCCCGCCCATACATTATTTGGTCCCGCCTTCTTCCGGTGTAAAGGAAGGAGGGAATGGTAAACCAATCATGGCCCTCCTTTCATCCGGCGTGTGAGAAATGGACCAATCCCGTATTCTGTTTCATTTAAACTGGAGAAGAGGCGCACACAGGGGCTGCTTGGCGGTTCAAGTGCATGGTGGTCAATTACAGTACTGATCACAATATATATTTATTTATTTATATATTTATTTATTTATATATATGTATATATATATTTATTTGTATATATGTATATATATATTTATTTATATATATGTATATATATATTTATTTGTATATATGTATATATATATTTATTTGTATATATGTATATATATATATTTATATATATTATATGTATATATATTTATTTATATATATGTATATATATATTTATTTATATATATATATATATATTTATTTATATATATATGTGTATATATATATTTATTTATATATATGTATACATATATATGTTTATATGTATATATATATATATATGTATATATATATTTACTATATATATATACATATTTATATATATATATATATATTTACTTATATATAAATATATATTTTTTATATATACATGAAATATAAATACAAATATAAAAATAAAGTATAAATATCATATAAACATAAAGAAATATAATAATGTTAGAATATGATCATAACTTAATTCCAGGGTTACTGCTACTTCCAAAGCTGAAATAATAAGAATTATGATATTTATAATAATGTTTTTTATTTCTTTCCATCATTAAACAACTTACAAACATCACAAAACCAAGAATATAAAAATAAAATAAACTTTTCTGCATGAATAATTATTTGGGGTTAAACTTCAGTTATTAAACTAAATACTTTCAGTCAAACAGGATCAAATAAATTGATTTGCACATCTATATTTCCATAAAAGGCTATTGGCCACATGTCTCTTGCTGTTTATTGAACAGTTTGGGCAAAGATTTGTAGTTGAGCCACTATTGGTGCTGCGTCTACAAGACAAGTCCACAACATTATCAAATAATGCCTTAGTTTATTTCATAAATTCACAAAAAAAGTTTAATTAATTAAATTGCCATCCACCATTTGATACACAACAAATCTTGGAAGTTCCAGCCCTGCTTTTAAGAGGAAATAAAACAATCAGATATTTTAACACGTTTTAAAGGAAATAAACATATATGTGTGGTCTTTGCAGGAATTATTATTTTTTTAACCTTAAATAAATAAAGAAATCATATACTTTATGTGTCAGTATAAACTACTAAATTACACCAACTTTATTATTGTCCAAGAGCAAACTTTATTTACAGAGGTTAAAACTGAAGCAACAAGTATATACTTTATCATTAATATCAATAATATTAATATCTCATTAAACATTAGACAAATCCATGCATTTGAATGCTTTATGCCAGTTTCAGCATCCATTGCCACAGACACATCAAAACAGATTTACTCCTCAATAAAACAGAATAAAAATAAATATGTATCAATTAGAAATAGTGACATTTGACCAAAAGTGAGTGAGTTTTAGGAAACCCCTCTCTCCATTTGGAAGAAAAACTTAGTCAAGTCTCACTTAGACACCTTCTGCAGTCATGTTGATAAGTTGTTTTTCTTAATGCACTGCATCATTTTATTGGTCGGCTGGCGGTGCAGAAGTTGGACCAAAGCCTGTTCCCTCTAAAATAAACCTGGATCAGGATGAGCAGCAAAAAGCCAAAAAAGGTGATGAAGGAATGCCAAGAGCTGAACCCCCGAGGCTGTCAGCTGATCCTGTCCACACACACACACACACACACACACACACACACACACACACACACACACACACACACACACACACACACACACACACACACACACACACACACACACACACACACACACACACACACACATCAACACCTCACATCAACCAGAGCAAAGGTCTGGGACTTCTTGTTGTTGATGGAGATTAGATTAGATGTTTTCTTTTAGACTTTTCTGTAATCTTTTTTTTGCTTTTGCTCGGAAGCTCCATAAAGGAAAGAAAATAAATAATAAAAACAAAAAAGATATATAAAATATATACAATAAATATAATTTCAAATATATTATCAGAAATGAATTTATCCATCTAAGAAAATACAAAACAAAACAAACATTTATTGCTGCTTTATACTTTTTATACCACATTTCAAAGGCTTTTAACTCTGCTACATATATTTTTAACATTTATAGTTACTTTTGACATGAAGAAACATATGATATTCTTAAATTATATTTATTGCAGTGCTATACTACGAATCTACACAAAAGTACACAAAATATAAAAATTGACTTCACGCTGACGAACTACAACATTAAAACACAATAATACTATATTCTTTGTAAGAAACCATTCTGCATAAAGAGTACATTTTATTTTCAGACTACAAGTACATTTTGTTGATAATACTTTACAAAAGTAACATGTTGTAATTTTTTTAAATAATGTATCTTTTACAATTCTTTGTATTTTATTCACACCTGCTGTTTTTGTGTTTTAAAAAACTTTTTTATTTATTTTTATTTTATCAACTTGAATTTATTCAATTGATTAATATATCTATATATATATATATATATATATATATATATATATATATATATATATATTATATATATATATATATATACATATTTTTTAAAAAATAAGGATTTATATATATATATATATACATTTTTTTAAATAAGGATTTATATATATAAAATCCTAATACATTTTTGGGGGAATTCAGGATTTACTTTATATTTTGTATTCTGAGCCCCTGGTATTTCTTATAATCTCTGAATATTTGCCTCTGATTTATAGTGAAGTAAGATTATAATGCAGCTGAAAAGAATAATACTCATGCTGTATGAGTTGTATGTATTTATTTAATTCCTTTCCACTTCTGGTCTCTTCTGGTTGACATTGATCTGATCAGCTTACAGACGCAGCAGCTCATGAAAACATTAGTTTTAAAGTCCAGCTCTGATGACAACATGTTGGTGAAGCTGCTGTTGTCGAGTCGTCTGCGTCACTCGGCTGAAGGTAAACGATAAACCTGCTGCTGACGGAGACACTTTAACTTTAACCTGCAGACAAACAGTCCATATCTGTAGGCGTCACTCAGGTGAAAGATCCTATCAATAAACTTCCAATGATCTGTTGTTGCCCCTCTCAGGAGAAAAAGGTGAAGTTTCATGGTTTGTTGTTGGAACAGACAGTTAACAGGAAGTATGTTATCACAAATCACAACATGTACAACCTTTCAGTCCAAAGAAAGAGACATCATGTTCTTTATAAACCAATCAGCCACTCAGGAAGTTTGAAACACAAAGGACACGTATGATAAATCTCATAAATATAATATAAATATGTTGTTATTATAGGACTTAATATAACCATAATGTGTCCATATCAGAGTATCAAATACAACAACAATACTTACTAAGATCTTCTTCTTTGATCAGATAGTTTATGATATTGCCTTAATGATCAGGAACTGGTTTATTTAGACAAAGTTCTCTGTTGTATTTTTGGGAAACAATCAGAATCATATCAGTATTATCTGAAAGTGTAAAGGTGCACCTGCCGTACATACACAGCTGTGATTTCACAGAAAAATACAATAGAATAATAATAGAAATCTACCTACAAATTAATACTTTTACCATATACTTATTATGTGCTAAATATATGTCCCACTTTTCATTTGATTTCAATTGTAATCTTCCAATTATAAAAATGTCCTTTTTGTTTTTCTTTGCTCTATTTTTGTGTTGTATTATTACTAAAATATCATTGAATAAAATACAACTTTATTGTCCTTGTGGTGAGAACAATGAACATCTGTTTATAAGCATCAAATAAGTAAAGTAGGCTACGTAAAATAAGTAAATCATTTAAAAAAATGAACTACTACTGATACTACTACTACTACTACTACTACTACTAAATACTACGAGTAGTCTATTGAGATTCAGCTTTCTACTACCGACTGTACTATTAACAACTGTGCATGTGACAAATACATCTTTGTATCATGTAACACAACATATCACGTCACTATTATGTTCAACAAGGTCACTGTAATAAATATAGAAGTTTATTTAAATAGATCCACTCTCCTTCAGTGATCTGCTGCTCTCTGCTGGATGAACAAGATAATTAAATCCACTTGAACTCAACATTATTCTGCTTAAATATAAACATTTAATCATTATTATTAAAAAAAAAATTACTGTAATTTAATCACCAGATATTATTTGAATACAATGATTATACCATAGAAATGTATTCTGTGGTGTTATAATGTATAAAACACCTTAATCTATGAATAATAGATTATTATTAATTTCACTCCACCAAAGACAAAGTGTTCAGTGTGTTATTGTTGTTATTTATTCAGTTTTTGTTTATTTTACTTTGATACATTGGTGATTCAAAGCTTCATTAACAAAAATAACAGTAAGTAAGCATTACTTATTAACTTTGATTTATTGAAAATCTGTAGGAATGAAGCTTTCATTGAGCTGCCTTCAGTAACTGTTGGAAATATCTGAATTAACTTAACTCAACTTTATTTATCTATACTTTTTATAATAAAAAAATGTAAAACAAATTCCTTAAATAAAAGTAAACTAAATAAAATAAATATAATAAATATATAAACACCAGGGATAAAACAAAATATGTAAAAAACTATTATTAAAGCTTAAAAAGACATAACTCAAAATATTAAAAAGATATGTATTTAATTTCCTTTATAAATACAAAGATAGTTTTCCATTAAATTAGCAATAAAGACCATGTGTATATCCAATAAAGTGTTAATAATGAACGTGAAAATGTCTGAGATGTTTTTATTTAACTGAACTGAGCATTTGAAGGCAACATTAACAACTGATGGCACACTAATTGATTAATTGATCAACTAACTGTAATCTAATTGGGTGAATCAACACCAATAAGATCGATTGTTTAGTTATTCCTGGAATAAAGAGCAAATATTGTAAATAATAGTGATATTTTCACATTTTATATTCAATGACAAAAGCTGGGTAGATAGAATTTATAATTCCTGAAGGTAACATGAATGTACTGACAGCTTGTCGCCGCATGGTGTCGCTGTTTCACCACCGAGGCTGCAGTTTGAATGGCAGTGAATGAGGCTCAAAGGAGAAGTGTCAAGTTAACATGTGTGACCGGATGTTGAATCCATAAATGTGTCTACACACTTCAGAAAGAGCAATAATTGTTTTAAATATAAATTATTTTGAATTGTTTAAATGAATCCATCAATATAACTGTAGATGTAGTGAATATTTTAGTTTCATCTGACTATTTTTACTCGTATTCCGATATGTTACGGTTTAATAAAGTTAATTTAAGTTAATTTAAGTTTTTCCCAACATTGAAATGACATAATTTTAGAAGCTTAGAAAGTATAAGTATTTAGTAAGAAGAGTATCCAACAAGAGTGTAAATAATATGAATTATTTCAAAGTAAAATGTCAATAAATTCACTACATAGCTCCATAAATGTACTTTAAGATCAATGTAAGTGACTTTGAAAGAGGAAAATTGTTTTTAAATGACATGAAATTGTAGCAAAAATGCTTCTTAGAGACATTTCGCATAAATTAGGTGATGTATGAGGATGTTTTCGAGCGAAAACAACAAATAGCAAAGCATTTAGTCACCTAAAACATAAGAAATCCTTTACAATCACTGCAAAATCACTATGTTAGGCAAAACAAACACACCACAAACAAGTTTAGAAACCATATAGAACATTAAAGAAACACCAAACTAGTTGGAAAACTATTTAAAGTATAAAAAATGACAATAAATTAACTACATAGCTCCATAAATGCACTTTAAGCTCACTGACAGAGGAAAATAGTTTCTAAATAATATCAAACTGCACCAAAATACTTTTAAAATGCTTCTTAGAGAAGTTTTGCATAAAATAAGTTTAAGTTATGTTTGATGGTGTTTTTCATGTAAAAAACAACAAACATCAAAGCATTTAGTCACCTAATACTATATCATCACTTAAAAATAACCATATTAGGCAAAACAAACAAGTTTAGAAACAATAAAGAGTATTGTTAAAACACAATTAAGTGTCAATACCTTCCAAATAAAGTTCCATAAATGCCTTTTAAGCCCCTTTAGGTGTATTAAAGTGACTTTGATGAAGGAAAAATCTCTTTTAAATGACATTTAATTGCACCAAATTAACTAACTATACATGCTCCATATGTTTACAATCACTCTGGACAGTTAAATACTAATCTTACTTTTGAATATTAGACACTTTTATTCACATATTCTTCCATCTGAAGCACTTTTATATGATCTCCAGTCAGTATTTTAAGATAAGATAAAATAAGATAAGATAAGAAATCCTTTTATTAGTTTATTAGGAGGCTTACAGCAGCATAGAGTAAAGTGCACACAAGAGACATAGTAGAAGAAGACAAGATAAAAGAATAAAAAATGAAAATAAAAAAACAAGTATTATAAATAAGCAATAAAAAAACAGTAGAAAAACAACAATAACTGAAATATTATATTTACAGACAGAAAAAAACTATTTTAACTATTTTAACTTTTTTAAGTGTAATGTGTAATATTTCTCTTATTATAACATTATATTTATGTGTTTTATTTATGTTTAATGTTTTTTACACATGTAATGTCATATATAGGCTTATTGTTTTCACTTTATTTGTTTAAATAGATTTAGGAATGAAGAAACATTTGAGCTTTTACTGTAAAATGACCACCGGACGTGACAGGATGCCTCCAGCTACATTGTTGCAGACAGAGAGTCCCTCCTCTCTGCAGGAACACAGTCAGCAGGGACCTCTGGTTGGTTTTATTCCTTCTGCTGGCTTTAGTCCTGTTGCAGACGACAGAAGACGCAGAAACTATGGCGTTCTTCGTGAAAAAGAAGAAATTCAAGTTTCAGACCCATCTGACCCTGGAGGAGCTGACTGCTGTGCCTTTTGTCAACGGAGTGCTGTTCTGCAAGATGAGGCTGCTGGATGGAGACTTTGTCGCCACTTCTTCCAGGTAAAACAAGAAAAAAACACCAGAAAACACCATCAAGCATCACTTAATTCATGCAAAAGTACTTTAAAGTTGCATTTGGTGCAAGTTAATGTCATTTAAAATAGATTTTGCCTCCATTAAAGTCACTTTAATGCACCTAAATGAGCTTAAAATGCATTTTTGGAGCTATATTGTGACTATAATTTACTAAATGTGACTAAATGTTTTGCTGTTTGTTGTTTTCACAAGAAAAACTTCATCAAGCATCACTTTACTCATACAAAACTTATTAAAGTTGCATTTGGTGCAATTTAATGTCATTTAAAACAGATTTTTCCTCCATTAAAGTCACTTTAATGCACCTAAATGAGCTTAAAAGGCACTTTTGGAGCTATATTGTGACTATAATTTAAAAAAAATGTATACTTAATTGTGTTTTTATAATCTTCTATATGGTTTTTAAACTTGTTTGTTCTGCCTAACATAGTGATTTTGCATTGATCATAAGGGATTTCTTATGTTTAGGTGACTAAATGTTTTGCTGTTTGTTGTTTTCACAAGAAAAACTTCATCAAGCATCACTTTACTCATGCAAAAGTACTTTAAAGTTGCATTTGGTGCAAGTTAATGTCATTTAAAATAGATTTTTTCCTCCATTAAAGTCACTTTAATGCACCTAAATGAGCTTAAAAAGGCATTATGGAGCTATATTGTGAATATAATGACATTTTTCATACTTAATTGTGTTTCTATAATCTTCTATAGGGTTCCTTACTTGTTTGTTCTGCCTAACAGTGATTTTGCAGTGATCATAAGGGATTTCTTATGTTTAGGTGACTAAATGTTTTGCTGTTTGTTGTTTTTTACATGAAAAACACCATCAAGCATCACTTTACTCATACAAAACTACTTTAGGTTGCATTTGGTGCAATTTAATATCATTTAAAAGAGATTTTGGTTGTTTTCACATGAAAACTTCCTTAAACATCACTTTATTTATTTTATAACTTTTCTAAGAAGCATTTTGAAAGTGTTTTGGTGCAGTTTGATATTATTTAGAAACTATTTTCTTCTGTCTAAGTGACTAACAGTGAGCTTAAAGTGCATTTATGAAGCTATGTAGTGAATTTATTGTCATTTTTTAAACTTAAAATAGTTTTCCAACCTGTTTGGTGTTGTCTGTTTTGCCTAACATAGTGATTCTGCACTGATTGTAAAGGATTTCTTATGTTTTAGGGGACTAAATGCTTTGCTGTTTGTTGTTTTCACTTGAAAACATCCTCAAACATCACATCATTTATGCAAAATGTCACTTTGAACTATTTTAAAAGTATTTTGCATCAATTTAATGTCAATTAGAAACAAATTTCCTCTGTCAAAGTCCCTTACAGTGATCTTAAAGTGCATTTATGGAGCTATGTAGTTAATTTAATGACATTCTTTTCTTCTTTTAATAGTTTTCCAACTAGTTTGGTGTTTCTTTAATGTTCTATATGGTTTCTAAACTTGTTTGTGGTGTGGTTGTTTTGCCTAACAGGGATTTTGCGGTGATCGTTAAGGATTTCTTATGTTTTAGGGGACTAAATGCTTTGCTGTTTGTTGTTTTCACTTGAGAACATCTTCAAACATCACTTAATTTATGCGAAACCTCTCTAAGAAGCATTTTTGCTACAATTTCACGTCATTTAGAAACAATTTTCCTCTTTCAAAGTCACTTACAGGAATCTTAAAGTGCATTTATGAAGCTATGTAGTGAATTTATTGACATTTTTATACTTAAAATAGTTTATATCATGTGCAGTATGTTTCATATACTTGCTTTTGTTCATTATGGTAGAATTGAGATTTTTGCAGGATATAAACAGGATTTCTTGTGTTTTAGGTGGTTGGTTTGGTTTCTTTCCTCCTTTAGTATCATAAAAGACTAAAATCTTTGCAGTTGCATCTTCCATAAAACCCTTGTTATTGTTTTGTTGCATAAAAGTATCTCAGTTTTACATCACACCAGTTTCTTTTTGCTGTTCAGCTCAGGCTGGTGGATGAAAGTCTGTTTTTTCCTCCGGGTCACATTTAAACGCAGGGTGTTGTCATGTTAAGTGGCCTCTCTGTGTATCTGCACTGGACCACCAGACTAAACATAACTCAAAACCAGTTCACGCTGGTCTAATTATCTCGTCAACCAGCTCCAAACCACAAGAAAAGAACATTCTAAGACAAAAATCTGCAGCTTTTTTTCTGCTGTTAACAGTTTTCTGATAAAACGACACTAGATGGTGAAGATTGCTTTTCATTTTGGGCTTTTCATCTCTAGATTCACGTCACAGAACTCTAGATTACCTCCCCGAACATCAACAGCACGTCTCTAGATGAGATTAAAGGACCTTGAACGTCTCGTCAGATGTCTCTTCCAGTTTGTTTGTTACATTTGTTTAAGGGTAAAGACGGGACACAGAGATTGTCTGTTTGGTCAGTTTGACCTTTTGTAACCTCGTCAGGAGAAAAACCTGCAAAAAAAAGAGTCTCCGGGTTGCAGCATGACACGAGAACATGTGACACAATTTCCCAAAATGTTGTGGAGAGTTTGTGTTACAAGTTACTGTGCCTTTGTTTCAAAAGGGGAACTTGTTTTAGCGGTTATTTACATAACAGGTGTGATGTCTTAAAGGCGTCACAAAGCCTCAAACATCACTGACTGCACACATGCAACCCTTTTATAAGAGGCGTTTTGGTTGAATTTAATGTTTTTTTCTTAATTAAAGTTACTTTAATAAATTTACAGGAGCTTAAAGTGCATCTATGGAGCTATTTATTGACTTTCACAGAGTTTGAAATATACTTTAATGTTCTTAATCCTGTTTGTTATGCTAAACAAAGTGATTTTGCATTAACTATACAGGATTTCTTATGTTTTAGCTGGTTGGTTTGGACTCTGATCTACTGAACTAACCTCAACGTGTTAAACATCATGAGGCGTTTTATAGATCAGCCAGCTTAGTGTTTTATTGGAAGAGAGTCTCTGAGCTGTTAACAGACTTCTCACATGAAAGGAGTAGATTTTTCCAGGTATGTTGAGTAAAAAAATGCGTCATATTCAGGACTCCAGTTGTTTCAGTGTTTTTGGTGTTATTCTGGAGGGAAACCCCATTTTTTTCTTTCCTTTTATCAAAACTTTTCCACCACTTGTTTGTACTCCGTGTCCAAACACGCCCGTTAAACCTAAAATCCCGTTTTCTCTCAGTAAAAGCAGATCATCCTCTTGAGACTCTTGAAAAGGAGCAAGTAAACAGATGGCGATTATCATAATCAGGTTTCTTGCCAGCGGATGTTTCTCTGTTTTCTTACCTTTCATCAGTGAGGAAAAGAGCAGTTTTTGGTCTCACAAACACAGATAATCTCAGTGGTGGAGTGAAGCCTCAGTGGGCAGAACCAAAGAACCACAGCTTTTTGAGGAACACACCTTTAGTCCTGCAGCCAATAATTGTTTAGTCCATAAAGAGTTAGAAACTGAGGACAAAAGTTCCTCAAGGCGATGTCTTGGAGTTCCTCTTTTTGGATGAGCTACAGTTAGAGAACCTAAAATGATAAGTTCATGATATCAGGAAGAGAGAAGCTGAAAATACCACTGGAGGAGCTTGAAATCTCCGGTTCTGACGAGTGAAGCCAATGCTAAAGTGTCTTAAAGCTGCATTCTCTCTAGTGTCCACCAGGGGGCGACTCCTCTGGTTGTATAGAAGTCTATGAGAAAATGACTCTACTTCTCTCTTGATTTATTCCCTCAGTAAACATTGTAAACATGAGTTTATGGTCTCAATCTCTAGTTTCAAGTCTTCTTCAATACAGCATGATGTTCATTTAGTAAATGATGGTTCCACTTCTATATAATGACTTCTTTTTTGCAACCAGAGGAGTCGCCCCCTGCTGGTCAGTAGAGAGAACACACGGTTTTACGACACTTCCATAATGGCTTCCCTCGGCAGGACCAGAGGTTGCCGCCTGTTGTCTTTTTATTCTTCTCAGAGAATAATGGAACAACATTTGGTTGAGCATAAACATCTTTGTGTTTACTCTGATCTCTCAGCGTGGCTTTAGTGATGGTAATTTTCCTCTTTGTTTGTCCGTCCACCAATTTGGTCCAGATGGAATTTATATTGCAACAGCTATTGGATGGATTGCTCTGTAATGTGTTGCAGATGTCCAGAGAGGATGAATCCCACTGTATTTAGTCATAACTCTTTGGTTCAGACTGAAATTTCCCAACAGCCTTTTTGGCCGACGGTTCCAAAGTTGTCACGCCGATATTTAGCCTTTAACCCAAGTGCAGCCTCTCAGAGATGATAACACGACTCTCAGTCTTGTTTAATCTTTGTCAAAAAAACAATTCCAAGAAATGTTGGTATTGATATCTTGCTTGTTACATCCCATGTTCTACCACAGTCTGAATAACTTTCTTTAACATGCTCATGCAGACTTTGTTCCAGACTTTGACTTTGCCTGTGATCCATAAACATCGTGTTCTTTGGCTCCGGCCTCCTGATCCAGTGAGATTATTGTTTTTCTCTTCTCATAAACATGTTTGTTGATCAAACTAAGAATGCTAAGAGCTCTTGAGAGGCCTGCGAGGTCCGAAGCCCCCGTTGAGGTCATCCTCCTCCCCTCTGGAGGTTACATAACCGCTCGGGTTCCCTCCCTCCCTCCCTCCACATCTCGGTTATCATCTCCGTGACTGAAAACAAGGCGCTCTCAGAGGACGAGGCGACGGCGCGGGGAGGCTCCCTCCGCGGTCGGACAGAGATTAGCGTTATGTCACAGATCTGACAATCCTGGCCTTTGTGTGCGAAGGGGCCTGGACTTGTTGTGGGTTCGGGAACAGAGGATCGAGTCCCTGTTGGTCTGGATCACGTGCTGCAAACTGGACCGATATGTCTGTTGTTGTTTGGCTGATCTCTGAGGTCCACCTGCAGTGTGACCGAGGGTGCACACAAACACATTCACGTGTTTCCTCATCACTTTTTCTGCACCCTGAGAGGAATCTTTAGCTCGTTACCTCTGAGCGTCGGCTGTGCACGTCCTCAAGAATTAATCCATAAATGCAATCATTGCACAGTATAGACATGATGTCAGGATGGGAAGCAAAGGAGGTCAGCTGCAGGCTAATGTCATCAGCTACAGTGGAAAGCTCTGCAGAGACTCTCGGATCAAATGTCAGCAGACAATGTGGTGCTTTGTTACGTTACAATGTGCAAAATCAGAAGTGTCTTGTTTTGTCTGTTTGTTGTCCAGAGAAAAGCAGCAAATACTGAAATTTGAGATGAAAGAATCTATGCATGTTTTGAATTTGTCCTTGATAGATTGATTAAAGAAAACAATTGGTTGTCAAAATAATTCCATGTGCAGTAAAGAGCAGTCAGAGTAGATCATGTTTAAGATGTTTTGCTATTCTGATAAGAACCAAACTACAGGGAGACAATCTCAATGTTTTGGCATTTAAAGGAACAAACTTACACACAAATAAGGTTTTGATACTAAATATTGCTGACTCCTATTCAGTCTAATATATAGAAAACCCTGATTAAAACACTGCTGTCTATTTTTGGATGATAAAGCCCTTTAAGTGAGCAGACATAAGGTCTTCTGGGTTTTGTCCAACATGTGGTTTTGTAGTTTTTAGTGATGTAAAATATAACGGAGGAGCCAAAGGTAAAAAAAAGAGTTTCGTAAAACCGGAATGAATCAGGAATACTGGGACAGAAACACATACATTTACTGAAGAAAATGACTGAGCTGCTTCTTAAAGAACATTTGAGAAAACAGAACGCAGTATTAGCAAATTAAACAAATTATTCGTAAATACATATTGAAAACCTATCATTAGATATCTGATGGTGCATTTAAAGCACCAGGAGAGTTATCAGCGTTGGAAAGCACCGACTACATCCAGCCAACATTTACAGTAAATTAAGCCAAAGATTATTTTTTCTCTCCGTGCAGCTTCAGAAACCATCTGGTCTCCATCCTGGATTTTGGCAGAAAAACATTTTCATTTCGAGTTCAGGTTTTTATCAGCTATCTCTAGTTTTTGGTGTGACATTTCTCAAGTCTTTTTCCTGACATTGACAGACCGCCAACTCTGCATGAAGCCAGTGACAAACAGTGTGAAGACACAAACACAACAACCTGATTCTGGGTGCTTTGAGACATTTCTTTGATGGAGTAGAAATAAGAGTTGTGGGAAGAAGATGGAGGAGGATTTTCTTGTATTTCTAAGGTGAAGTTGGAGCGGTTTAGTGGCTGAAGACACCTGAGAGGACGGTGTGATGGAGGACAGAGAGTGTTCAGGTGGAGGCAGAGAAGAAGAAGTGAAGTCTGAATGAAACGTGGACCGTCTGATGTGGCAACGTGGACAGATTGTGTTCATTTCCTGTTCGGATTCTGATTCAACCTCAGCCAGGCAACGGCACACATGTCATGTTCAGTAAAAGGCTTTAACCACACACACACACACACACACACACACACACACACACACACACACACACACACACACACACACACACACACACACACACACACACACACACACACACTCACATATATACAGACGCAAAGCATCATGGGATATCACAGGGTCAAATGAGAAGTTAATTTTCAAAAAGTTATACAGAACAGTGAAGTTAAACCAAAATCTGTTTTTGTTTTTATGGCATTTTTTTAAAAACCTCAGCCAATGATTTTTAATTGAGAACACATTTAGAGCTGCTACAAACTTTAGCTCTCAAAGGGTAACTTCTCTATTCTTCAACCTGGACCCTATGTTCCCATGTTTTTGAGTCTTAAGTGAACAATGTGGACAACAATTTCTTTTTAAATTGTTCCAGTTTTGAAGGAGAAAGCTGCAGACACCAGACGCTAATCGGACTGTCATTTGATAGAATGGAGGCAACTCCTCTCCGTCAATGTACGTCCAATAAAAGTGTTTGTTTTGTCCCGGCAAGAAGTCACATGACATAAAAACAAACAGATGAAGTAAAGAAAAAGGTTTTATTTCTCTGTAGGGTTCTTTCCATAATGCTGTCAGACACTTGTATTAAGAATTTGAGCCTGTCAGGGACAAAAATCTCATCATATATTCTTCCCACTGTACATAGAAAAAAAAGGGGAAATTCCAGCAGGCTTTTGGACGTATCACATTATGTATCATGTGTATCCATCATGTTATGTTCATGTCTAATGGTTAAGTTGTTAAGGAGTGTGACAACTTATTTTGTGTCTGGAAAAACTTGAGGGAGAGTTAGAGAGTTTTGAGGGTTGAGGAGTGTTGCAGGACATAAAGAGTAGCTTAGTGTTAAATAAAAGATTTTCAGTGTTTTGGCTAAATATTTAGATGATTTCCACAATGTGGAGGCGACTTTAAGACTTTAAGAAAGAGACTTCTCTGAACCTTCTCTGGTTGGATACAATAACGAACTTACCGGATAAAGCAAAAGGAAAAGAAAATGCTTTTATTTCTCTGTAGGGTTCTTTCCATAATGTTGTCAGACACTTATGATAACAATAACTTTTATTGGACGTACATTGAAGGTGAAGTGTGTTCATTGCAGCTTGTTCAGTGGCAGAAAGTATCTCCTTCAATACTGGAGCTATTTAAAAAACTGTTGTCTCCATTAGTCACACAAACATGGGAAATAGTTACCCTCCAAGAACACATACATTTTCCTAATACAGATTTCTGCTATTTATTTTGGTGCTTCAAATGCGTAAATGTGCTCCTGCTGAACATTTCCATGGAAACAAAAATAGTACAGAATTTAATAAAAAACATTCCAGGAAGTGGTCAGAAAATAATTGTATTTTTAAAATATGCAATTCAATAACAAATGAGCAAACTTGTTCTGCTCGTAAAGATCATGTGACTCAATTGAAAGCTTCAGAAATGCACCTTGTGGTAGGATTTTGGATCTCTTTCAACCCAAAGTCAATAATAAAACATGATATTTTAAATCTACACACACAATTATGATTTCCCATCTATGTGATTTATTTAAATCTGTTAAACTGGTGCCATCACTCAATATGTGAGTTATTTAAACGCATACAATTGGCTCTGATTGTTTCTAGCCCTTTCTCTAGAGTTAATAGTTATATCTGACATTAAAAGTAGAAAAAACTACAAAAAGATCAAACGCTAGGTAATAAAACACTAGAATATCCCTTAAACATCACTAATAATACTAACGATCACTACTCTAATAGCTTCTTTATTTGGTGTCCTGTGTATTTAACTGCAGTCTGACACTCAACTCGTCCCGTAACGCGTCATGTTGTTGTTCACAGGTTTGTGTTTAGTGTTTCAGGATGTAGTTCTTAGAGCCCTCAAAAGATCCAGGAACGTTTTTGGGTGGAGTTGGCAGAGCTTCCTGGCTGTCTGTTTGTCAGAGGCACCACCCAGCTCTGGACTGGTTTGAATAGTGTTCTCATTGATTTGTTGTTTATCTAAATATACAACTTATGAGAATTATGCAAAACGAACAGAAGATCCTCTGTGCATACTTGTATTGTGAGTTTAAACAAAGCTTTAGTCATTTAATCAGTTATTAAATCGCCATAAAATGAAGCTGGACTATTTTTTTTAATCCGTTTAATCAATCTTCATCAAGTAAAATGTCAAAAAATATCTTATTCCGACTTCTCAAATGTTCGGATTTAACTTTTTTTCTCTCTGTAAATGAATTATCTTGTGTTTGTGAGAGGAAGCACCCAGCTCTTGACTGGTTTGAATGGTTGTAAATGGCTCTGTTGAAGCTTTTTAAGGGGTTCTTCGTCTTTGTGTTCTCATTGATTTGTTGTTTATCTAAAATATGTCCCTTTTTTCATAGATGAATTGGTAGAAAAGGGGTCGAATACATGCAGCAAATGTCTCCAGCCAACGTCACCGTTAAATGCTATCCCCTGGATGATTTTTGAATTTGTTCCGGGTCACATGAAGCTTGTTTGTGTTTGTGTTTTACCCTCCATGTGGAGATGTGATGCCACAAAGGAGCTGTTTACCTGCTTTCTCAGGTCTTCTGCTTCGCCTGTTTGTTTAAGTGTCATGTTCTCGTGGGGTCCTCCCCTGTGATGGTGACGGCACAGAAGTCATTAGCCTCATTTAGCTGTTGACTGTGAAGCTCCGGCATTCGTGGTGATGTAAGAGACTCGTCTTCCTCCCCAGTGTCTCCACACTGAGAGGGACAAACAAGCCTGTTAGGAGTATTGTGTAAAGAATATGCAGACATTTGTCAAACTACTGACACCATAAAGTGTAGTTTATATTCACTGTACTGAAGCTTATTTGGTTGTCACAAATAATTCACTGATAAAAACTATTTACACGTGTTAAAAATGTACATTTAAGTCAATATTTTGCAGCCAAATCAAATCATTTACAGGATATTCAACCTTAGTTTCCTTATAATGCTTTTAATACTTGAAGATATGAGTATACAGATAACTTTTTGCAGTCTATGGGCAGATCTCTGGGTTGGATCTTGTTGTCTTTTTGATTCTTGGAATAACTTTTTGTTTGTATGTCCTCTGGCGCAAAACATTGCGTTGAGTATAAGTGACTCTGTGCAAACTTGGAGCGTGAGTATAAACAAAGCCAAGTCATTCAATCGACAGAAAATGAATCTGGACTATTTTTATAAACAGTATAATCAATCTTCATCAAGTAAAATGTCATAAAAAATCTTATTCCGACTTCTCAAACGTCAGGATTTAACTTTTTTGTCACTGTGAATTAATTATTATCTGTTGGTCGATTCAAAAAAACATTGATTAATAAGAGAAACAGCCTCTTCTGCACCAACACGCCATTGGATCGACTCATAATCATCCAATTTAAAAGGCGTCTCATCTGACAGCCCTATGACTGTTGCATTGTTTTGAAGGTTTTGTCAACAACGTAATCAAAGTACCTTTTCAACCCAAAATGTGTTCCTGTGACAGAGAAAGTGACGCTTTGATCACCTGGTTGAACATTTTATCCTGTGAGAGAAAGGAAGAGACGAGAGGAAAAGGAAGGAAGGAAGGAAGGAAGGAAGGAAGGAAGGAAGGAAGGAAGGAAGGAAGGAGTTCGTGAGGAGAGTTAGAAATCGAACGGGAAGAGCTGCTTCTCAACAGCTGTTTCCTGTTTTCATCTCACTTTTCCAGCCGTTGGCGTTTTGGTGTGTGTGTGTGTGTGTGTGTGTGTGTGTGTGTGTGTGTGTGTGTGTGTGTGTGTGTGTGTGTGTGTGTGTGTGTGTGTGTGTGTGTGTGTGTGTGTGTGTGTGTGTGTGTGTGTGTGTGTGTGTGTGTGTGTGTGTCAGGCCAGGTAATCAAAACGTTTCTTCCTCCATACATGGGAATTCCGGTGAAATTGATTGTGAGAACTTCTCTCTCTAAGATTTTTTTATTTTTGATGCAGAATGATATGCATAGGAAAAAAAAATCCAGTTTTATGTCTATTACCTCATTTTAATGAGCACAGGAGCAGCGTGACGCCGTTCTCTTGGCAGCACAGTTAAAGGTGCTTTTCCTCTGCGGGTGCTTAAAAATTACACGCTTTGCTTTTGATTTATCTGTGCAGGTTGCACGGGTGCATGAATTTGCCCCAGAGGGAAAAGGATGGGGGTTAGGGCTGTCAATGTTTTAGCCAAAAGTGGCGTTAAAGGTTTCATTCTAAAACAACATATATGTTTGAAGAATTCTAAACTCTTTCGTAGGACGCCCTGTTTCTATTTATTCTTGTTTTTGGCTTAGAAGGCACTGATGTGGACGATGAACGGATGTTTGATGACGTTGAAATGAGGAGTTTTTTCATAATACCTCCTCATTTTACTACAAAAACCTTAATAAAGCCTTGATCGGACTAAGATGCATCGTTAGACTCGCATCGTCTGCAAAAAACGTAATCCTGAGCTCTTCTCTTGCAATGAACATCATGCTTTTTTTTGTTGCGTTTTTTAGACATGCAATAAAGTTGAAATATTCTCAACTTTTTAGCATCAAGCTCGGAGACCAATGCGGAAGTGTCTTAAACCTGCATTCTCTCTACTGTCCATCAGGGGGCGACTCCTCTGGTTGTATAGAAGTCTATGAGAAAATGACTCTACTTCTCTCTTGATTTATTCCCTCAGTAAACATTGTAAACATGAGTTTATGGTCTCAATCTCTAGTTTCAAGTCTTCTTCAATACAGCATGATGTTCATTTAGTGAATGATGCTCCATTTACAGTCAAACAGACCATAAAGCAGGGGATGCTTTAGGGCGGGGCTACACACTGATTGACAGGTCTCTACCAGAGACGTATACGGCGTCTCTACATCACTCCTCCTCAGTCCTAATATGGTCGGATCATAATCAAAGATGGCGACGGTGAAACATCAGTCCACAAACCAGTGGGTGACATCACGATGACTACGTCCACTTCTTATATACAGTCTATGAACTTAACGTCATTACAGTTGAATTATTAATCGCTCAGCTTGATGTTACATTTAATTTTCAATCAATGAAAGTGAAGTTGTGGGCCTCCTGTCATGTGGTGCATTCAATGCAGCTGCAATAGTGCTTGTAGAATATACATTTTCATGTTCGTATAAACATCAACAGGCTTAGTAGGAGGTGGATTGGGGATCTTTCCCAGATCTCTTCAACAGATGGTTGTTTAAAGGCCGTTAGCGTCAGCCAGCATCGACCCTGTGACCTTTCATGGTTACGTGAACTTCCTCACCGACCCCCTCGCCCGTCCTTACGTCACCGTCCCCCTCTGCAGGATCCGTCTGCTTCCTCAGCACTCTGCTCTCCGCGCCGTTTATCTGAGCCCTGAACGCGACCCGTGACCGGCTGCTGTTTGTGTTTCTGCCGCCGTGGGCCCCCAGGAGCCACGCTGTCAGGATGGGAGATAAGGATCCCATACGGCGGCATAGCTGACATGTTGAGTCATCACATGATGGGGTCCCATGGAGGGGCAACAAAAATCAGGGACTTCGTGTTTTCTCTCCAAGCTTTCTGATGACTTTTAAGTTTACAAACACAGCTGAAGTCTGTCTTCTACAGTCTGAATCTCACTGGAAGGCGTTGTCTTTGTTGTGTTTGCCTCAATCAGGATCAGTTTGCCCTCAAAAGACTTACATGGAGTCAGAAACATCTCCATTTACTGGACAGAGTTTTAGAAACCTGTCGTCCTGCCAGATTGCAGATTTTTTTGGCAGCAGAGAGAAGGTCAAAACAAATCTGATTCCAGTTCCTGTAACTGTAGCTCAGCACCAAACATTTACTTCTGTGAGGCTTTATAAGGAGCACGAACAGCTGATTAGTAAATATCAGTGTGAGTCTACATGCACACATAAAGCAAAGAGTCAGAATAAAAACAGTTCATCTCAACGGAGAGAAAGATCCGAAAAAATACACCCACACGTTGAAAAATTCTTGTTTTCCGTTTCTTCGATGTAGCTAAACTTACAAAAGCAGTTTTTTCTTTTTAAGAAACAGTTAATCCTCATTTTCCTTTTAAATAAAAATAAATTCAACCTTTTTAACCTGGAAAGAGAGAGTTCTTGACGAGATTTGCTGCAACAACAAAGATTTACAGACTCAAACATGCAACGGAAAACACAAAATATCTCATTTAAAGACCACAAGGGGGAAATAACATAAAACGGCATCTTAAAGAGCTTTCTGGAACTATAAGTTCGACCAATCAAAAACTTGAATTCAATAATAAACCCTGAAAAATCAGCAGCTGGAGGAGAAAGCAGAAGGAACTGTTTTATTTCTTCAGTTTTAAATCTTATTTTCTCAGTACTTCATATCTTGGGTGGCCTCGCGGTTATGCCACTCACCATAAAACCTCTTTCCATGTTTCCTGTAAATAATCTTAAAAAGAACCTCACATCCTTTCTTCCTCTTCCCACTTGAAACTTTGTCTCCCGTTTCTTTCCTCCTCTGGTTGATCCAGTGTTTTGCTTCTCTGAGATTATAAATCCTCTCTTCCTCTTCTCGTGTTTGCTTTTCCAACCGCTTCCCTTAATCTACTCGGGATGTTATATAATCACGGAATATTCTGTTCCATCTCTTGTTGGCTTTATCTGCCTTTTGAATCTTAAATGTGCGTGTAATTGTTGGTTATTGTTGACTCTGTCGTTTCTCTTTTACGATCTCTGTTTCTGGTTTAAGGTTCTGAGGCCAAACTCATTTTTCAACAGAGGACAGTGTGTCTCCTCTTTTGTTAACATTTAGTAATGATAATTAACTGAATGTAGAAGTTGCAGGATTTCTGTTTTTCCCAGCTGCTGCCGCTCCTTCGTCTCCAGGATGACGTGTTCTGGGGGAAACATCAGGTTCTGCTCTGTTTACAGCTGTCGGAAATTATGTTTTGCATCGAGGCAGTTTTTTTCTGTTTGAAACACACAGCTTTGGGTTCAACGAGATCAAAAAGTCACCGCGGGACACATGCGTGGAAGAGGACACGCACAGTGAAGGCCTTTGTATTGGTTTAGTGTCTGCAGCCGTTGTGACAGTCCTCTGTTTATGTGAGCTCCGTTCAGCTGCAGCGTCTGTCTTCTGTCACTGTGCTCGGGTTTGACCCAGTTTGCTGCTCAGCATGGTGCTGATTGAATCCAGTCTTTTTATTTCTGGATGAGTCAAGTTTCTTTGTGAGGACTTTACACGTCGTTAAAGATTTCTAAAACATCCAAACTGGAAAATGTGAACCTCCATGAAGCCTGTTTTTTTTTGATCAAACAGGGAAACAAGGCGGCAACCTCCGATTTTGTTCAGGGAAGCCAAAGCTTCATGTGTTAAAGCTGCATTCTCTCTCCTGTCCACCAGGGGGCGACTCCTCTGGTTGTATAGAAGTCTATGAGAAAATGACTCTACTTCTCTCTTGATTTATTCCCTCAGTAAACATTGTAAACATGAGTTTATGGTCTCAATCTCTAGTTTCAAGTCTTCTTCAATACAGCATGATGTTCATTTAGTAAATGATGCTCCATTTAGAGTCAAACAGACCATAAAGCAGGGGATGCTTTAGGGCGGGGCTACACACTGAGTGACAGGTCAACAACACCAGTAGTATTTTAGTAAAAGTATTTTAAACACAGCATTGTTTACATCCACAGATTTTTTTCTTTGTTCCTCCCCACTGTCAACTTTTGGTCCTTGGAATAATGTGATTATATATTTTAACTTATGCAGAATTGTATGTCTTGGACGCTCCTTTTTATGGGTGAAGCTTAGTATCGGATATAAATCTGGTTCTGATCAGAAACAGGTTTTTGCTGTTGACACATAACAGCTCAGATGTGAGTCTCATGTGGGAGGAAAAAGTCAGAGTTTGGATAATCAGTGTGAACACAGCCAGACACCTCCTCCTCCTCCTCCTCCTCCTCCTCCTCCTCCTCCTCCTCCTCCTCCCACCTCCTCCACAACACGAACCCTGAGAGTAAAAACAGTAAAACACGAGAGACACAAAAGGTTGCAGGTGAGATTAAAAACAAACGTCGGAGAGCTTGTAAAAACGTCTAAAGGCGAGAGAGAGGGAGTTGGTGTTAGCGCCTCCTCCTCCTCCTCCTCCTCCTCTGAGCTGCTGGCAGAGCGGCGTTGGGGTTTTAGAGGAGTGCGAGGTTTCCATGGCGGCTGAACAAAGCCATCTGGACTGAGGAATGTGGTTTAGGAACGCTCCCCGCTACACACTGGAGGACCGATGGTGTGGGGGTCCTGATAAGAGCTGCAGAGAGTCTCTACTCCTATGAGGAGATCACTTGTTTCCAGGGAAAGATGCATGATGGGAAATCCTCATTTTAACTGGTTTAGGAAGAGAACTTTACAAACATCATTAAGTTCTTTGTTGGATTTTGGGTAAAGCAGGAACAGATCTCTTTAATTCACGTTATTTTGATGGATTTATATTAGTAGACACTGTAGTTTAAAGAGAACATGTGGAGTTTTTTCCTGTAAACAAACAAAACTTATGTTTATATTCACTTGAGGAGTGCATTTCCTTCCTCATAAAACACACACACCTGATTTTCTAAGTGTTTTAAACCCAGAATCATTAACTTCCATGTTTACTATCTAGCAGTCTTCTTCTTCTTTACGTTTGCTGGTTCATTGCAGCAAATCTTTGGCGTCTCGTAGATCACATGACACCATTGTGTGAATGGATGAGCGTCATCATGTCCACAAAGAAAAGGTCAAAAGGGTCATGAGAGGTTAATATATCAGCTAATTTCTTTTCTACATATTTGATGAGTCATTTAATGTCGAAATATAAAAAAAATCCCATTTCTTAAGTTCACGGAGCCCAAATTGACTTTTTCGAATCACAAATTTTTGTTTGAAAATCCCTAAATATTCTATTTATTATGATATTAAATTGCTGAAAGCAATAAAACTTAATTTGAGAGGCTTTAAAAAGCAAATGTTTATTATTTGTATTTCTCTAACCTGAATCAATTAATTGATTTAATTAAAACTAGAAAAAACTAAAACAGCCCTGCAGTACATATTTGAAAATTCATCGCCTGTAACATTGTCAGTATGTTTAACGGCTAACAATAAATGATATAATAAGTTTCTTTAAATGGTTAAACCAGGTTTTAAAACATGTCAGGACTGCAAAGAGGCAAATAAAAACAGACAATTACAATTATACAAAAATAAAATGGAATACATGAAAAATGATGTTCCTGCATTAATAAAAAACATTTTGATTAGTGATTAAAAAGATGTCACTGATTCTGAAATGGCAAAAACCCAAAGATATCTTCAAAGAAAGACGTTTAATTTAACGTGAGCATCAAATATTTACAGGATTTTAGTTGTAAAAACTGTAAATGTTACTGAGGCTTCATTGTATATCCAAAGTAAAACAACTTTGACTTATAATGTTTCTCATTAATGTTTTTAAAACGATTAAAAGTGGTGAAAGAGAGAGAAAGAAAGATAACTAGTAGAAATCACACAGCAGGTTGTGGAGAGATGTTGGATAATGGTGACTGTGATGGTGGAGGAGGGTGTGAGGAGCAGCTGCTGCTAGTGTGTGTGTGTGTGTGTGTGTGTGTGTGTGTGTGTGTGTGTGTGTGTGTGTGTGTGTGTGTGTGTGTGTGTGTGTGTGTGTGTGTGTGTGTGTCATTAGCACCTTCTGTCTCACACAATCACTCAAACTGCCTCTACAGAATAAATTAAAAGATATTGACGATATAATAACTTGTACAATAAATCAACTGTGTAGTACTTCCAATAACTCTTCATTTAAAGATATATTCTATTTTAAGATATATTCTTATTATAACTATTCTCCCATTTATATCTCAATAGATCTAACTTCTCAGCATTTTTTAAACTTTGGTGTCTGATGCAAATATTTAAAGATATTTCTCATTCCTTGTTTCTTGTTTTTCATATTTACTTTTTATCCCTGCATATATTGTGTGTATATTTTTATTGTAGCATTATATACATTTTACATGCACATTTTATTTTTCACAGTCCTTTATATTGTTTTGTATTTCTTTGTGCCTATATAGAGGAAGCAGCTGCAACGTGCACATTTCCCCCCGGGGATCAATAAAGTTTTCTAATTCTGATGATTCTGAAAACAACTGAGATTAAACGTAATAGAAAAAGACTGAAACTGAAATCAAAACTCAAACAGAACAGTTAAATAGCCGTAGATGATTATATTTTTTATTTATGTCGTATTTTACGTCTAATATTCAAATTTTTTAAGTGATTTATGTTATACTTATATTTATGAGAGTCTGAGGTCCAAGATGTTCATGCCAACGACTGCCTCTGTTTAATTGTTGTGCATATAACAATAAATATCTGGTAATAAAACATATGCAAAGCTGACTTTTTAGTGTTTTAAACCCAGCATTTAGATCCATGTTTACTGGCTAGGTCTGTCACAACATTGCGGTAATATATATATTTATATTTCATAGCATTTTATGTCTTATATTCTCATTTTTATGGGATTTAATTAGTAAACATTGTTGGAGGGAACCTGAGATTTTCCCTGCCAACAACTGCTTCACTGTAATTATCGTGCATGTGACAATAAATAACTTTACAATATCAAAATTTACATTATCAGAAGTAGCATTTCTCTTTCAGTTTCTATTTGAAATACATCTCCAGCATGAAGCACTGCGTCTGGGATTCATACATGTTGGAATTAAAAATGCGTCATGTAGTTAAAGTGACTCAGCATGTTGTGAGAAAGAAACCAATGGGAGTTCCTAAGTTACATTTCTTTGTTATGCTTTCACTGGTGATTCACAGGCCGCTCACACAAATGACTGTTCTCTTTAACAGGACGGTATTTCACTCAAACGTTTGGTTGACTAAATGATGGTCGCTCACAAAACAGCACAGATTATCACCACCTAAAAATAATGAAAACCTAAATGTAAGGATGTTTTTTTTAACCCATAATTGTTCTGTAGCATTTTAGCGTACAACTTCCACCGTTCCTGTTTAACCAGATAAAGAGTCTTTATTGAGGTAGTCACAAACACATGTAGATATAAACGGCTCATTCTGAGATAACGAAAACTCAAAATTCCTATTTCAGGCGATTTCATACCAAAGAAAACACATTTATTTCAATATATCCCCCTGAATGCAACACACTGTTTCTCATAACGTCAGTGTTAGCATGTTAGCGCTGCCGTTGGCCTTTAGCTGAAAGCTCTTCCTCACAGAGCTGCTAAGCACGACTGTTAGGCTGGATTTTTAAAGGGAGTTGGTTTTGATTTTGACCTTTTGACATCAGACTAGATGCATGTTCTTGTGATGTGTTTACATGCTTTCATTTAGCTTGTAATTCAGAGCCACGAGGAACTACACACACAGATTTATAAAACTGAAGCTCTGATTTTTGGCTTTGAATGTTTGAGAGATTGCAATGTTTTGTTTAAGTACAACTCTGGTCATGGTTACTGTTTGAATTTAATTGCTTTTTAATAATTATTATTTTTATTCTATTCTTATTTTTATTGGATATACTTCAAATATTATTTATTTTTTTTGCCCTTTCTTTAAGTATATGTACTTATTTCTGTTGTTTTGCTGCTTCAGCACCAAAAGTGGACCAATACAGGCTTATCTTATCTTATCTTATCTTATCTTATCTTATCTTATCTTATTCATGGAAAGGTCAAGCAACATACACATAAGACAAAAACATATATTGGGCCTCTACCCAACGATGACTTTCATTATTGATTTAAATTTTTTCCATTAATCAATTGATTATTTTCTTTAAAAAATTTGAGAGCGTACATTTTTTTTGAGAAAATGACCCTTTGCAATTTCCTAAAGCCTCAAATACCATCTTTAAATAGCTTGTTTAGTTAAAAGAAATTGCAAAATCCAAAGTTATCAAAATAGTTCAAAGGTATTTTTTTCTATCGATCCACTAATTGATTAATTGACCAGTTGTTTCATCTAGTTGGCTGCAGAATGTCGATGTAAATCTTCACAACACACGTCACAAGTGATTCAACAAATAAAGTTGTCTCACAAATCCACATTCTTCCTCCTCCTGCTGGATGCTCCAGTGTTTCTATGACATTTCTTTTCTCCGTTCACATCAGCTTTTGTTGTTCAGAAACAAACAGACCAGTGACCCGGTTGGTTTTAACACCTCCTGCTGCGTTTCCATCGTCAGACACTTAAAGGTTTTGTCCTCTGGCATTTTTCTGACCAGGCAAAGTGTGTTTTCACAAAGTCTTTAGACCTTTGTACGCCGTTTCCTTGACAGGGCTTCTTGTCAGTAAAGCAGGAGGGAGAATCCAGAGAGACAAACGAGTTAAAATGTCAATAATGTCGTTTAATCAAGAATGTCTTCCACTGGTTCATAATCCTCAAACAAAAAGCTGCACTTTGAATAAGCTAGAACTGGAATAAATGTCAGAAGCCATGGGAATCAGAGAGCTTATTCAGTTCGTTTTGGAAAACGTTGCTCACAACATGTTTTTCTCAGAGTTTCTCTGACAAATCTGATCCTCAGTGGGCGATACTGGTCATGAGGCTGTGGGACTGGGACGACATAATTGGGAAACAAATGTGTAGTTATGAGGTCTGAGAGTAAAACAAATCAAACTGATGTGTTGCAAAGTCTTGAGAATGTTTTGGTTTGACATAAATGTCAGGAAAATTGTCCCCGTCTTTGCATAAATACGCACTTTTGGTTGTTTCAGTGTTTGTTTTATCGTCTCTGCAAATAGAAAAATGATTCATACTATCATTAAGTCTGCAGCTCAAGAAGTGAGCAGAAATAGAAAGGCATTTCAAAATGAGTAATTCATTGGAAGCACAAGAATACCAAACTGTTCATCACTTTGATTTATGTGTTTTTTGTCTCTTTACAGACAGGAAGTTCACGAGAACTGCGTTCGCTGGAGGAAGAGGTTCACCTTCATATCCAAGATGAGTGCAAACCCCCACACGGGAGTCCTGGACCCGTCTGTCTGCAGGGTGTCGGTCCGGAAGGTACGAGTCTCCGAGTATAAAAAGTTCAGTTATGCACATAATGCATCCTGTCATTATGTGCTGTATTTCTTCAACAGTCACTATGACGCATGATGAGGTGTCGTGATATGAAAGGATTTTGTAGAAACAGAAAGCTGTTCCTCAAAGTAAGGTATTTAAAAAGTAGATGCATCCTCTAGGAAACTTGTACAGACAGTTTTAAGACTTGTGGAGACGTTCTCACAAAAACGCCTCCAGGAGATATTTCAGTGCAGATTCGGTGTCCTCCTCTAAAGGAACCACCAGTGTGGTCTCCACGTTGTAATTTAAAACTCTCTCGCCTGGAGCCCTGTAATCTGAGGCCTCTGTAATATAAAGTTTGGATCAGTTGGCTCACCGGGGTTCATTACTGTCTTCCTGTTTTTCCCTCTGCAGGAACTCAAAGGAGGAAAAGCGTACACGAAGGTAAGAGCTGGTGTCTCCTCACCTCTCACGCTCATAAACACAGAGACGCAGTTACAGATGAGCTCCATGTAAACCTTAATGCAGTATCGTGTAAATATTAGCATTCTCTCACAGCATTTTGACGGTTGAAGCCAAGAGGATGACGTGACAATAAATCAAAAACCATTGCTCACATTTGCTGGGAATCGAGGAAACATCCTGGCAGCACCTCGCTGACTGTAACTCTAAGAGCTCCTGAGAAATGAGTCACGTCTTGTGATGGAAATTACAAGGTCAAACCCCTCATGAAGTTTATCCCTGGACGTTGTTGCCCGGCAGGAACCGCTTCCTCTGAGGGTTTTTTTCGGCCCTGTCTCCACTTAGGTTTTCCTTTACGGCTAAATATATACCCAACTTCCCTCCTTTAGAAGTTGGCTTCCTTTTAAATACACACCTATGAAAACAGAAGCTCCCTAAAGAAAAGAGGAACCTGGAGGATGAAGAATGGGAACGTTTAGCTGGAGAGGAGCTGATTTTTTTAAAATAACATCTTGATTGCAGTTTAGACAAAAGGCGGTTTCCACACGGAAAGAGGCTGTGAGCTTTGTTTTTAGGGGTGAAGGTCGTAGAGGCAGAAACCTTATCTGTGATCTGAGACTGTAATCAGTTGTTTTCCCAGCAGCCATTTTGAAATGTCATTGGTTTGTGGACTGATGTTTTTGAAGCCTTGAATTCCAAATTTGGCCGTCGCCATCTTGGTTTTTGGCCAGTGCTTTCTTGGATTTTTTGCAACCAGTGAAAGGAAGTGACCATATTTGGACTGAGGAGGAGTGACGTAGAGACGCCGTATACGTCTCTGGTGTTGACCTGTCAATCAGTGTGTAGCCCCGCCCTAAAGCATCCCCTGCTTTATGGTCTGTTTGACTCTAAATGGAGCATCATTTACTAAATGAACATCATGCTGTATTGAAGAAGACTTGAAACTAGAGATTGAGACCATAAACTCATGTTTACAATGTTTACTGAGGGAATAAATCAAGAGAGAAGTAGAGTCATTTTCTCATAGACTTCTATACAACCAGAGGAGTCGCCCCCTGATGGACAGGAGAGAGAATGCAGGTTTAAGACACTTCGGCATCAGTCGGTGTGGCAATATTTGGCCTTCCCCGCAAGTTTATTGAACAACGAACGCCTCGTTGACAAAAACAACAGGTTGTTGGCTGCAGAAGATTCAGAGACTGCAACGACCCTGCTCTATGGTTCATTGGTTGCAAAAACCAAGATGGGGATGACCAAAGTGCCAAACTCGAGGCGTGGTGTTTTAATCAGACTCCCTTTAAAAATATGAGCTCCTCTCTTTGATGTCCGTTTAGATTGACGTGTGGTTTTTTGCAGCCTGTCATACACATTTCAGAAGCTTGTGAGTTCTTTAACCAAACGATGGGTGTTGAAGAAATCTAGTGGTGCCAAAAATAAAGTGTGTGTGAACCATTAATGGATCTATGATTAACTCTTCTTCTTCTTCTTCTTCTTCTTCTTCTTCTTCTTCTTCTTCTTCTTCTTCTTCTTCTTCTTCTTCTTCTTCTTCTTCTTCTTCTTCTCCCCTCTCTTCTTTCTTCTTCCTTCTTCTTCCTCTTCTCCTCCTCCTCCTCCTCGTTCTCCTTCTTCTCCTTCTCCTTCTTCTTCTCCTTCTTCTTCTCCTCCTCCTCCATCGTCTTCTCCTTTTCCTCCTCCTCCTCTTCCATCTTCTTCTCCTTCTTCTTCTTCTCCTCCTTCTCCTTCTTCTCCTTTTTTTTCTTCTTCTTCTTCTTCTCCTTCTCCTCTTCCTCCTCCTCAATCTTCTTCTCCTTTTTTTTCTTCTTCTCCTCCTCCTTCTTCTTCTCCTTCTTCTTCTCCTCCTCCTCCATCTTCTTCTTCCTCCCTCCTCCTCCTCCTCCTCCTCCACCACCACCACCACCACCCTCAGCTGGGCTTCACGGACCTCAACATGGCGGAGTTTGCTGGTTCTGGCTCCATCGTACGCTGCTGTTTGTTGGAGGGATACGACACCAAGAACACACGGCAGGACAACTCCATCCTGAAGGTTAGGACCCGATAATAAGACGGGGGGGGATTTATTTTACACATCTGTGCCCTCGTCGTTAAAACAAACCTTTAATTGTGTCATAAATTTCCAGCCTGAAGCGAGCTCGATCATTAACTCTGAGACTTTGACATTTGACCCTTTTTCACTGATTTGCTTCCAAGAAGCCACCAGAGTGGAAAGGTCAATGAGTCTATTCATTTTCCCCTTTTGTTATGTAAATGTTGTGACGTTTGCTAAAGTACTTTGGTTTTTCTGTCAGAAAAAATATATATTTTGGTAGTTTTAGTTCCATCTAGAGCTGAGAGAAAACTACATATATTTGATCAGCACATCTTTTGTTAACCTTTTAAATATTTGCTGCTTTTCTTTGTCTTAAGTGATGCTAAACTGGATATTTTTTCAGTTTTTTGAACATTTAAAGATCATCACTTTGAGTTTTTAGATATTGTGATTTTTATTTCTCACCATTTTTAAGACATTTTATTGCCCACAGATAAATAGTTTCAGTCATAGTTCTTTCAGCTTTCAGGTTTGGTGGAATTTTTTTCAATTAATGCATCTTTGTTTATAAAAATAAATGAATAGAGTGCACAGGAGGAGCAATGACTGAATGACTGAAAACGAGTCTTCAGTCATTGAACGTGATCCAGTTACAATCTATCCTGATTAATGTCATTTTAATCTGTTGTTTGTCAGGAAACATTGAGTTTAAAAGCATAGTTTTACAATGAAATCTGTAAATAATGCAAATAAAGCTGCAACTAATGATTATATTCATTGTTGAGTTATCTGCAGATTATATTCTGGATTAATTCTTTCATTTATAAAAAAAATAATTAGTGAAAATGTCAAGTAATGCAAATATATATAATTTTCTGACGGAGAGAAAAAGCAGCAGACTTTTTTATTAAATATTTGCATTTTGGCTTAAAAACTGACTGAAATAATTAATTGATTATCAAAATAGTCGCTGTTTAATCATTACAGGCAGCCTTACCTTTGTGTTGTCTCTTGCTCTCCTGTTTGTTTTGACATTATCCATTTGTTTAATTCATAACTTATACAAAAGAAATCATAAACAAATCCATTAATCTGTTCCGTACAGACAAAGTGAACTTTAGATGCAGCTATCAGGATGTTTTTAGATATAAATCACCTTCAGATGTGATGAGTAGTCTATTCATTATTTAGCCGACCTACAGAATGAATCGATTAATTGACAATTAAAGTTCCAGCTTCTCTCATCTCTCTTTGTCTTTTTGTTTTAGACTGATAGCTTAACAAACATTTTATAGACGTCACCTTCCTGACATTCTATACACATTGATTAAGTCCGTAAAAACATTTTCATCACAAATCTATAAACTCTTCATGCAGCTGAATCAGTTTTAGTTTCTCTGTTTGTGAAGGAGTTTCTGTTTTTATTCGCTCTGCGGCGCCACCCGGAGTTCATCCACACAAACTGCTCCGTTAAAACAAAACCAAAGAGCCAAAAGGAGTCACGAGTCCGTTGTGTCATCTCATTCCTCTGGAGGAGTTCACGTTAGACTCTGACGTCAGAGAGCTTACTGGGAGAGCTTACTGGGAGAGCTTACTGGGAATTTAGTTTTTTATTAATGCTCAGGAAGACAAACAGATTGTTTTAGTTTAAACAAGTTCACTGTTGCTTCTCCAATAACAAAAATAAAGCTCAGTCATTGTTGGAGTTTCTAGCTTTACGTATTTGATCTTTTGTTTTCTGACTTATTTTCTGTTCTTTTCTGCAAGTACATTTAGTCAAGTACTGTACTCAGGGACTGTTTTGAGGTACTTTACTTGAGTATTTACATTTTATGTTACTCTAGGCAAATATTGTACTTTTTAATCCACTCCATACATTCATCTGACAACTTTACTTTGCAGATGCGAATTATTAATTCAAAAATATAAATCAACTAATACTTTTTGATGTATTACACCATCCAGCAGTATATAAAGTAATTAAAACGAGCTCCACGGTTACCAGCTGCAACATCACGTAATAAAGACAATAATGCTTCAATAGTTTATATTCCTGAAATCTGCATAATGAGTACTTTTGCATTTGGTACTTAAAGTATATTTTGATGCAAATACTTTTGTTCTTTAAATAAGATATTAAATTCTGGAATTTTACTTATAACAGAGTATTTTACACTATAGTTTTTGCTGCTTTTACTTTTGTAAAAAGTACTAACTGTAAAACAGTACTATGACAAACATTGTACACACTGTACTGCTAGTAGTTAGTATTTAGGATGGAACTGGGACACAAAAAGTAATGAGGAACATTTTAAATACTACATTCAGCTCAGTTTTAGAATAAACTGGCTGACTATGTATAAGTACCTCATACAACCCAACTTCAAAACACCTGAACTATCCTTTAAATTAATAATCTGACTGAGTATTTCCTCCACCACTGTCCTCCTGTGATAAGGACAGAAATGTTGCTGTGATAAACAGAATCTTTATTAACTGATGTGCATGAAGGCAGGAAGAGGAAGGACAAAGGCTTCAATTCCACAACTATGGAAACATATTTAATAATTTAGTTAACGTAAAATCAGAGATGATAAAAGAGAGATAACCTCCTCTTCCTGTGGCAGTATAAATGTTTTTGGAACTGAAAAAGTGATGACATTTTGTGCTGAAATGTATTCTTTTCGTTTTATTCCAGGTGATCATCGGGATGACCCTCCTTTCTGGAGATCCGTGTTTTAAAACGTGAGTTCTTTAAATCGTGGTGATCTCTCTTTATGTCACACTGATTTCTATGAATATAGTTTGAATGATTAACCACATGTTATTCATCACAGAGCCTCCATCAAATCAAACTGTTAAAGTAGAATCCCATTTTGAAACATTTGACCAGACAAGGATCAGACTGGGACTGCTTGCATTGTGCCATTAATGTATTGTGCTGCACAGTGTTGTACAATAGTACTTGCTAAGTGTTGATTTGATGATTTTAGGCCACTAAATTGTAACAACCTGCCCGGGGAGTAAATAAAAATGAGCTCTCTAGTTTACTCTGCCACATTTCCATTGAGGTGGAAACCAAATTGTGGATTAATCTGCACTGTCCCTGGTAAATAAAAGAATGAACAAACGGAGTGAAATTTTATTTCATTTCATTTAAAATTTTACATTTTACATTTTACATTTTACATTTTACATTTTAAATAAATACATATATAAATAAATAATATAAATTTGAATACAGTCATTTCTACAGTCAGATTTATTATTTTACCCATACGCAGGGTTTTCAGTCTCACCTGGTTAAATTTTGTTTGTTTTTTTAATGCTTTTTATTGTTGGTATTTTGCCAGTTTGTTTCTGTCTTTTTGCAACCTTAAAGTTGAAAAGAACAAAAAGTTCTGGACTTAAAACTGCTGAATCTAAACCAAACCAGACATCTTCAACCTGATAAACTGGAGATATTTCTTCTACAGTTAATCCTTAAAACTCAGTATTGATTACAATGACGTTTCTTTCAATTTTGTAAAACAAATTACAACAATGAGAAGGATTCTACCTCTGTGTTCTAGCATTTTAAAAGTATTATTAATGCTCTGTATGGACAAAATAACAAATACCTTGTTTACTGAAACTTTGAATTTCATCAGGTTTTTAAACAAAATTGCAGACACATTTGTTGTAAGAGTTCTGCATAATGTTCCTGCCTGTATTCATCAGTCTCTTGATATTCGATGTACATTTCCGACCTTTTACCCGGGTTGTTAAACATTAATATTTGTGCTTCTTTGTTCTTTGTTGCCCTGTGACTCAGTTTCCACACGGTGGATACAATGACTCTTATCTGAGCGAGCCGAGCCAAGCAGCTCTCTGCTCATTTAATCTGTTCCAGACTGATAAGTTGTGTGTTTGTCTTGTTTTATTGTTTTTCCTGCAGGCCTCCCAGCACAGCCAAGTCCATCTCCATCCCCGGACAAGAGCACACCCTGCAGCTGGACTGTAAGGGGGAGGGGACGGCCGAGCCCGGGCCGACGGGAGGGGTTTCTCTGGGCCGAGCCTCCAAACCACGACCCTCCATCATCAGCTCAGGTACAGCTCACGTCTGGGAAGAACGATTTGGACTTAAAGAGGACTCTTTTAGTCGGGGTAGTAGTTTACCTGATGGATCTGGTTCTGAGCTGGCAAAATACCCAGTTCACTCAAACCAGTGGTTCCCAAACTGCGGTGTCGGGCTGTTATGGGGGGCGTGCAGAGCTAATGCAAAGGGTTATACATGATCAGAGGGGATATTTGAACAATAAACAAACAAAGAAATGTGCTTTGATGTTTCTGAAGCTGTCAAAGAATTGCAAGGTTTAGTTTTTCTTGAGAGTTTTGTGTCTAAAAATGCAGTTTTGGGTCGTTTAAATATACATTTTGCACAATAAATTGCTATTTTTAGATTTAAAAAAATGATTGAATTGATGCATAGGGAGCATGAATTGTTGAAGCATGACAGACAAATTATGTTTTCTTTCTTCTCTTTCTCAAGTTAGGGTTAAGTATGTTTAAAATAATGTTTTTGAGAAGGTTTTTCTGTCATGGAGAACTATCTGGAAGGGTTTAGGGTTTATATATTTACTTAGTTTTAAATCTTATGTTGTTGTAATGAACTTTTTCTATTTTAGTTTAATACTTTTGACTATATTTATCTTACTCTAATTGCTATTTCATTTTGCACTGGTGTCAGTATTACTTGTTATACACTTAATATGTATCACTCTATTGTTTAAATAGGTCTATATTTTTATTCTATTGTTTATTTTGTTATTCTTTTGTTGTAATCTTTGATCAAACTCTGGCACAAGAATCTCCTCATGGATTAATAAAGTCTATCTTTTCTTTTCTTATCTAAAAACCAAACATTTCAGATCAAAATAAACACACATGGTGGTAACGAGTTTCTTCTTTTGGTGCCTTCAGGTCTCCTTGAAGAATCCGAAACGAACCAGTACAGTCCTGCAGAAATCTTCCAGTCTGGTCACTCTCGTAACTCCAGCTACGCCAGCCAGCAAAGCAAAATCTCAGGTACAAGAATCACCAACAGACCTTCAATGTGAAGCTTTTTATATTTCTTTAATAGTGCCTTTTCCAAAACAGGGAATTAAACCCACGACTCTTATCTCCTCATGTCTCGCTGCAGGCTACAGCACCGAGCACTCCTGCTCCTCCAGCCTGTCCGATCTCACGCATCGCAGGAACACCTCGACAGGAAGCAGCGCCTCCGGAGTTTTGGGCTTCTCTGCTGACGGACCGACAGACGGGGAGAAGGACGCCGGACGTCCAGAGAGACCCCCGAGACCCCCAAGACCCGTCTTACCCAATAACCGACCCCCCAGGTACAGACAGGAGTCCTCTGGTCGTCGGATCGCTGAGATGTTGTCATGTTCTAACTCTTCTTCTTCTTCTTCTTCTTCTTCTTCTTCTTCTTCTTCTTCTTCTTCTTCTTCTTCTTCTTCTTCTTCTGCTGGTCGCTGTGTTTCAGGAGGAAGCTGGACTCGGTGGAGAGTCACCCCTGTTGGGTTAACGACACTCGCATGGATGCCGACGACATCGTGGAGAAAATTGTCCAAAGCCAGAACTTTGCAGACGTCAACAACACTGAAGGTACGGTGTGATAGTACGATCTGGATTCTTAGCTTAAGAAGATGTGTTGAGGGGAAACTTGAGGGAGGGTTCGCATGTGAGACAATCCAAAAACTGAGGAATTCTGCACTAACGGCTTAATTTAGAGCACTTTATTTTACTAAAGTACTGTATTGAATCATTTTCTTTGATTTAACAAAAGACTGCAATGTTGTGTTACATCAGTTTTATTTTGACTTCATTACATTTCTTATGTTTTCTTCTTGAGATGTTAAATTGTATTAATCCACTACATGATTGGACACTTTTTCTGATGGCAAAAATGTGCTTAAATTGGAAAACAAAGAATTAAAAAAAAAATTCAAAAGGAAACACATAAATCAGAAAATTTACGCTTAAGCACAGAAATCTGAAAAATGTAAACATAAACAGAGAAATCAGATAAAAAATGAAACATTAAAAAAAATCCAGAAGAATGTTAAAAAAAACAGAAATCTGAAAAAAAATAAGAATTAAGAAAAATGTAAACCTTAATGCTGCAGTCTAGAAAAACTTTGACTTTAACACAGAAATCTGAAAAAAGTTCTGAAAACACAGAATTTGGGGAAAATAAGACAGAACATGATATGACCCTAAGTTTAGTTACAAGAGAGTGAACTCTTCCAGTTTCTCCAAACTCCACATTAAACATCCAAAATATCCCTCAAATGGCAATAAGGTTAAATATACAAACAAAAACAGTATCATGGCTGTAAAGACTACATTTCAAGGATCATTTCTTGTCATTATGATCCATCCATCCATTTCCTTACGCTTATCCGGGGCCGGGTCGCTTATTTCTTGTCATTATGATGCACAACGAAATTCAGTTTTAGCCCATTTTCAACACAACATATGACAAACAAAACAAAAACAGTAGTACTTTCCTGTTGTGCATTTCTGGCATCATAAGAAATGTAAACAGCAGCAACATAAACTATTCTCTGAGCAGATAATATGGCCGACATCTTCACTTTTAAAATTCAACATAATAGATACAATAAAAAACATTGTCCATCAACTCTGACTGTGTTTGAGCACCTAGCATCATGATGTAAACACAGAGTCCTGCTCTCCGTCCTGCTGACCTCCCAATGTATCTCTCTGTGTGATGGTTCTACAGTTAATTTGACGGCATGTTATTGATGTAACTCTCTCACCGTCTTTGGACCGAGCTCTCCTCCTCCAGCTCTGTGCTCTGTCACCTTTTGATTGCCTTCTGGTTTCTATCAGCAGCTGCTAACTTTGTTTCTGTCTTTCTGTTTTTTCAGACAGCAACCTGCGTCTGTTCGTCAGCAGAGATGGAACGACTGCGCTCAGCGGCATCAGGCTCGGAAACAGGTGAGAACTCGACTCTGACTTCCTGTTACTTTCTGTCTCTCTTCCTCTTTCACTTCATTTTCTGCAGATTGGACTTCTAGTTCTTCTACACTTCTGCTCTGAATAAAGAAATAATCCCCAGTTTGTGTCAATTAAATAGTTTTCCGGTTAATTAAGAATGTGACAGAAACACAACAACGTTTTCATAAAAGCAATAACATTCGGTCATTATTCTGTAATTAGATTAATTCCTGATTTATTTTATGGTTTATTTGTGTTGCTTACTTTATGTTTATATTTGTTGATTTTCTTATATTGAGGTGAGAATCCTTCTATAAAAGTTAAGGTGTTTTTTACATCTTAACTGCACAACTAGCTTCTTTTTCTTTTGTTGTTGTCTGCTTTTTTTGTGCAAATTAATGAAATCAAAATTCTAAAAATCAATCAAAAAGCCATGATCCTGCAAATTTAAGAATATATTGCAATTTATCAAAGTTCTTAGCTCAGCTGCTTAACTTATTTACTTATATGTCAAATGAATTCCAACTGACTAGTTTATAACTGTTCATGTATATTTAAAGTTTAGTGTTTTTAGATTTTGGGCTCTATAAATACAATTTACTTGACTTAACCATTATAACCTGAAAAATATCAAGATATCATGCACATAACTTCATCAAATCTTCTGATATCATGAATCAGAAGATTATCATGAAAATATATATTTTTCAAAATGAAATGCCTTAAACAAAGCTTTTTTATGACTTAGACCAGTTTGACGCTGCACAATAAACCCTAATAATAATAATAATCTTTATTTATATATCACTTTTCTTAACATTGTTACAAAGTGCTTCACAACCAGAAAAAAAATGTATTAAACAATAATAATGAAATACAATATAGACACATAATAGTGTTATAAATGTATGCGTGTCATTAAATAGATGTGTAGCCCTCTGACTCCCGGTGTGTTTGTTTCCTTTCAGGGTTTCTGCAGGCGGGTACGAGCCCGTGGTGATAGAGAGCCATTAACCCGGCGGACATGTTGGACCCGTGGACGGTGGATCGTCCTCGTCTTCTGTCTCGCTGCTGGTTTTTCCCGGAGCTTCAGCCGGTCTGACGCCTTGAAGGGAAAAAAAACCTCGTCAGTTTGCACTTTATGTGAAGTTTGTCTGCACTCCGTTCAGATGTTTGTTTGAGCGGACGACTCGGAGTGAAATGCACAGAAACGTTTCTCTGATACTGCCTTGTTTTGTGTTTACCCATATAGATTTTGGATGGAAATCTTTATAGTCAATTTTACAAGTTAAAGGGATAGTTTGGATGTTTAGACGTGTGGTTGTGTGAGGTTCTTCTCCATAGTCAGTGTTTTACTACAGTAGATGGAGTTTAGAGAAACAGATGTACCAGCACGGGAACAAAGTAATGTTCTGCTGTGGACGTATTTTAGAAACCTAAAAGAATCAATATCAGTTTAAATGTACATTATATTTAGAATATTTTCACCTCTTTACTTTGCTGTCAGACAGCCTTTATGACGAGGAACTGAAGCCGTTATCTATGCTCTCTACAAAGCAACCAGACTCCATTCACAAAATGGAGTCTGGTCATTTTACATCGCAGAAAACGTGAGTTTCTGGTCTACTGCTGTCTCCATATGTTAGTTAGTTTGTGTTATTGTGTGACTTTGGTGAATATGAACGAACCCTTTAAAGGACCAAAGTCACAGAATATCATAAATGAGTCAGCTGTAGACCAGCAACTCCCACTGTTCTGCGACGAAAATGACTGATTTGGTCAATGGAGTCTGGTGAGGCTGTCTGACGGCTAAATAAAGAGGAGAAAACAATGCTCCCTTTACAAATGAAGCTCAAAGATCTGTTGAATTTATGTTGAATGACATGAATGTTATGTGCCATGATCAGGCTGCAACTAATGTAGATTTTTCCTCATCGATTTAATCTGGCAATCATTTGTTCTATAATTGCTAAATTGGTTAATTGTTTAGACTTTAAAATGTCAGAAAATGGTGAAAAGTAGTCCAGGGTGGGACCTTCAAATTAAAGGTAAAGAATTTCAAAAATATTCTTAATATATCAAACACTTGATATTGAGTCTTTTAGGTTTCTAAAATACGTCCACAGAAGTACATTCCTGTCCGTTTCTCTAATCTCCATCTACTGTAGTAAAACACTTCATACAACCACACTTCAAAACATCACAACTACCCCTTTAAAGTGATAAAGATACAGACATCAAAATCATCAAACGTTCTCATTTCCAACAAGGAACTGAAGCCGTTATCTATGCTCTCTCCAAAGACACCAGACTCCACTGACAAAAACAGTCATTTTACCTCTCAGAACACGGTAGTTGCTGGTCTACCTATTGTTGCCTCCATCGGTGAGTTTTATGTTATTTTGTGACTTTGGTGTATTAAAGTGTTAGTTTGGATTCACCAACATCACAGTGTAACACAAACAAAATGACAGATGGAGGCAGCGGTGGTTCAGCTACTGTTCTGAGAGATAAAATGACTGTTTTTGTCAAAGGAGCCTGGTGTCTTTGAAGATGTTATCCTACTGGGACTCATTTTAGAAGTTTATGGGGAAAAGGGTGACGACAAGGTGACGTGGTGAAAATATTATAGATATAGCGTGATATTACACCTCTATTGATTTTTATTTATAGGTGGACCTTTCTTTTAGGTTTCTAGTTGTGCAGCCACCGATACACTGTGGATTATTTTCTTGAACACGTCTGTAAGAAGTTAATCAGACTCATTTTTGTTGCTGCAAACTGTCTGACAAAATAAGGACGAATCTTTCCTGGGAGTTCAGTTCATGTGTAATGTTTTGATTTTGATTCAGGAGGGGAACATTTTAAACTTCTTAAAACGAGTCCCAACAGGAAACGTAACTTTCAGTTTCATTCATCACGTAACAAAAAGTCCTATATGTAAATTTCAGAGCCTATTGTGTTCCATAAACAGGCAGCACATCCAAACACTGAATGTGATTTAAGAGTTTAGAAAACCACTAAGCGGCCGTTAAGATGAAAAACGCCTTTTTTATGTTTAGTTTTAATTTGTTGCTCTTCCCCGTTGATCGGTGTAAAAGCAGTGGAACCACTTTGTGCCTGTAAAGTTTCTCTTGAATGATCCTAAAGCGCCATGAAAACTGTGATAACAGAGTGCTAGTGATGGTGAGGAGAGAAATGCCCTTTCCCTTTCTTTGTTTTTCTTTTGTTGTCCATTTTTGGGAAATCACGCTGCATGTTGCTGCTCTGTTGCTCCATGAAAGACGACTTTGTATGCGAGTTAGTTTCTCTTCTCTTCTTAGCCAACAAAAGTTAAAACTAAATGTGAGGTCAGCTGATAGACACTAGTTCTGTGGTACAAACTGTTCTGGTTTTATTTTGAAAGGTTTGTTCAGACTGTAAAGGTCTTTGTCGCCCCCTGGAGGAGCAACAAGTCCTCGCTCATTTGGTGTTTACAAGGATGTTTCCTTCATGTTTGTTTACAGATGTCTTCAGATGAACAAACACCAAAGAGGCAGAAAAAAAGACCAGTTTTGGAAATGTATTGTTGGCAACCAGCTGGCTGGTTGTGGCTTTTTTTTTTTTTTTTTTTTTTTTAAGTTTCCAAAGCAAATTTTCCTGTTTGGAGTTTGAACTTTTATCTTGTACAGAGTCTTAAAATCTTATTTTTCTGTTTGTTAAAAAGGGTGAAACAAGAATAATGATCCGCTTTTTAAATGCAGGTCACATATGTCTTGAATTCACTTAAATTACACGGACTCAAGATGATTTTCCACATCAATTTAAATAAATGAAAAAAATAAACTATTAATTTTAAGTCGAGCAACCGATTGCCGAAGCTCTGCAGCCCTAGTTTCGTTGCATCAGAAAAATAGAACAATCCCTCTTTTCAGAATATTTTCGCCTCATTTACAATAAAAAAAAAATCAGCTTTTAAGACTCTGTTCTTTATCAGTAAACTTTTTTGTACGGACGTTATTTTTCCAGTGAAGCTGCAGTTTTTCCAGCTCGTCGTCTCACGTCTCCTCGCTACAGCTCATTATATATGATTTGAATCACTTGTCTTCAACCTACTCTGTTTGTATTTTGCAGCTGTATGTTAATTATTAATCACATGGATGAACCACTGACCTTATAGTCTGAATTTGGGTTTACATCACCACAGCCTTTAGTATTCTTTTTAAAGCATTTATTTATATATATTTTTTTTGTCTGGAGGTTGATCATAAGCTATGCACACAACTCACCTCCCTGAGCTTTTTTCTTTTCTTTTAGTAACTCTAACAAATTATTGTATTGTAACAAAGCTAGTATAACCTAAATTTATAGAGAATCAAGTTTTTTCTTTTTGTTGGTATTTCTGTGGAAATTATTTCTAAACAATAAAAAAGCTAGTTTGAGTTTATTTCTGTGTCGTGTTTTTTATAATCAGTGTTCTATCATTCTATGGCCTGCATCCCATTAAATACTGTAACTAGAGTTTACATTCTGCATTTATACACTATGTTTAAAGAGCGATTATAATGTTATTTAGACAGAATATATTAAAATGACAAAAAAAGGAGTATGTTTCAGTTGTGAAGGAGAAAAATATTATTTTATATTTAAAGTAAGCCAACTTTTGTGATTCTCTTCCTCCAACCGAAGATGGCGCTCTGCACAACATTATTAATATTATTAATATTACTGTGCACAGATTCTCTGTAGATGTCAGCAAAACTGCCCTGGAAGCCTTTTTTTAATTCATTAATGCTTTTATTTTGATAGTGACAGCAGAAATACTGGATCCTAAACTTCTCACAGAAGACATAGTGGTGCTAAGTTGTGCTCATTAAACTGATATTGATGTGTAAAATGAATGATTATTGATGTAATATCTTAAGTGTATGCACATGGACTTAAGATGGTGATGTTTAATTCTGATTAATGCCAAAATCATCTGTAGTTTTCTGGGAAACAAAATGTGTCAGAGATCTTTAAGTAGAACTAGCCTAAAGCCGAGTAACACTCTGTTACAAGTAAAAGTCCTGCATTCATACTCCTAAGTAAAAGTACATAGTAACAATAATATTGAAGTACCAAAAGTTAAAGTAATAATTTTGGCCCTTTTAATAAAAACATATATGAATCAGTTATAATTAGTGATGCATTTATATCATAACTTAATGGGTTTGGCTCGTAAAGGTGGAGCTAATGTTGTATTCTTTATATACTGTTGGGTAGCAATAGTAGTAGTTGTAGGGGTAGTAGTGGTATAAGTACTTATGTATTATTTTAAATGCAGGGCTTTTACATGTGATGGAGTATTCTTATAATGTCGTATTGCTACTTCATCCACTGTAAACAATCTACATTTGCTTGTTTGACAAAATGAAGTTTACCGCCTGATACAGAAGTCAGCAAAAAAAGAAGAAGTTTAGTTTCAGGCCAAAGAAAAAGACTATCTGTGTTTCACACTGTTTATCGTTTTCTGATGCTCGTCAGACTTGTGGTTGGCACCTTGATAACATTACAGTTTAGGAGCTTTACTCTATGTCATGAGTCACACCAGTAGGCAGCTGGGACTGACAGTGAGATGAGATGTGCGGCTGAAACTTTCCTCAAATGACGAAGCAAACTGAGAAATCTAATTGGTTTCCAAGTGGAAACTAATAAGCATCAGTGTTGAAAATGGAACATTGTTCATGCAGTAAAGCCCTCCGTCAACATAAATATACAGAAACATTAGAGTGCATTAAAAGGAAAAATGGAAGGAGTAGTTAATGGAATAACATGTGGGGCACCAGTAGTTCTAACTATTATTTCCATGGGAGCCATACTGGAAACCAGTGATGGAAGAAGTATTCAGATCCTTCATTAAACGTACTGCTTCCACACTGTGAAAATACTCCATTACAAGTAGAAGTCCTGTGTTCAAAGCCTTACCAAAGTGAAAGTACAAATGTACTTAAAGTACTAAAAGCAAGCGTTTGTCAGTAAAGTGTTTTACTTTTATATCTGATGTTTTTGTTTTTTTTTACTAATAATCCTGCTGCATTAATGTGTACGTTGCATTCAACGCATCATATTCTATAAGATCATCAGGGGGCGACTCCTCTGGTTGTATAGAAGTCTATGAGAAAATGACTCTACTTCTCTCTTGATTTATTCCCTCAGTAAACATTGTAAACATGAGTTTATGGTCTCAATCTCTAGTTTCAAGTCTTCTTCAATACAGCATGATGTTCATTTAGTAAATGATGCTCCATTTAGAGTCAAACAGACCATAAAGCAGTCTATGACTTAGGGCGGGGCCATACGCTGTGATTGACAGGTTCTTACCAGAGACGTATACGACGTCTCCACGTCACTCCTCGACATTCCAAATATATTAACTTCTGTTCAGTGGTTGAGAAAAAATCAACATGGTGACGGCCATATTCCAAGATGGCAACGGTGAAATCGCCGAACTCGATGCTTCAAAACGTCAGTCTGCAAAAAAATTGGTGCCGTCACAATTCTCATCCCATATTCCAACTAATCGCCCAAAACTGGTGTTAGGAAGTCCCAAAAAATGATGGAATAGCTCTTTAATGTTCTGTGTTACAATTCATATTCACATATCAGTTCACATACAACAACACGGTTCAGCCAAGATTAAAAGTAACTGGATTTATTTCAACTAATTTCTGCCTCAAATGTACTATTTTCAATAATCTAGACTACATCATCAGCATAGAGTAGTATATTAAAAATCAAATAATCTATTTTAACCCCCACAGTTTACAAGATACCTTATATTTTAGCTGCAATACAAGTAGCAACATTTAACAGCTGTAAATTGCAGCAGACATATTTAGAAGAAATCCAAACGCTGATGAAATCCTGCTGAGCAAAGCAGTCAGGTTTCCAGTTTGCTCTTAACTCAGCAGCGTCTCAGTGGAGGGCTGAACTTTCTCTTCTGTCGTCGGGAAATTTAAATTCAGTGGTTTCTTTTGTTGGCAGACAGATGTGTTTCTCCCTCAGAGGCTGGGATCGTACCCTCAAGATGCCAATAATAGACCGCAGAGTCGGTTTATTTGGTGAAGGACATGCTGCCACTCATGAGGAAGCAGTTTTTTTTCTCCTCCTCTGCTTTAGTTTCGCTAATGCAGCAACTTAAACTATTCCACAGAAATCCTGTTAGTTTCGTCTTATCTTGAAAAGGGAGGAGAAAGAATTTGTCTTACGGTCAAAAAGAAAATAGGTCGAAGGGTTTTAAAGATATAAGATGTTTTAGGCAGATCTGTAGTCTTAAACCAGTCTTGATTTTGCTTCAAGATTACTGTTACGCAACCATAAACAAATATATTCCACAAAAATAGAGAAAAGCAGCCATGTTTCTGTGGTAGCAATCAATGAGGAAGTACAATTTTTAGAGAAAGTTTAGAGAGTAAATTTTTCAGTTTAATGTGGTTGCTCTGTCATGTTTTTATTATGAAAATAGTCTTAATTTACTGAAAATTCATGATAACTTAGTCCTACTTAAGATAGTCAAGAGCCATTTTCTTTTGTACTGTATAAATTATGATGATTTAAGAGAGTTAATGATCCATGAAATGACTTAAAAAACACTGAAATATTATTTTATATAGTTTGTAAAAATCGGAAATAGCTGTTTAAGTTTTAACTTGTTTAAACTTCGTCTCAAAAGTCTGGAAAAGAAGGCCCAATGATTATTTGATTTAAGATTTCTTCCAGTACGACACAGTAAATTGCAAATATGTGGGAAGATGTGGGACTAATAAAGGATTACATTACATTACAGTCATTTAGCAGACGCTTTTCTCCAAAGCGACTTACAGTCAGTAGTATATTACATATCATTCACCCATTCACACACTGATGACAGGCTACCATCAAGGTGCCACCATCAGACTCTAACTAACATTCATCATCCAGTCCACACCGATGGCAAGCCTTCAGGAGCAACTTGGGGTTAAGTGTCTTGCCCAAGGACACATCGACTGCCGAAGCCGGGTATCGAACCACCGACCCTCTGATTGGAGAACTACCTTGCTCTCCACTACACCACAGCCGTGTTATCTTACTTTAAATGTTTTTGTCATTGATTTGTGAATTTTGCTGAACTCATTGATGGTCTGAACATTGGAAGAAGCTTTAGTTGTTAGAAAAGGCATTTTTTGCATTCTGGTCCAGGCTTGAATGGATGTATGGTGCCCTGTAAGCCCATGTGAGCTTTGCATTGTTATATGCATGTGTCAATAATGACAAATTGAATTCATTTTTCTATTTTAAATCATTTTGTAAGATATAAATACAGTCAGAAGCTAACTTTGTGAAACTGGCGTCTGACCTGGATTACCTTTATTTTTCCGGATCGGGTCAGCAGACTTTTAGTCTGAAATCTCTTCTAGGCACTCCCTCTTCCACTTTCACTTTCCACAAAGCTTCTCTGTTACAGTACATTTTCTGAAAAAGGAAATTGTTTTCACCCCTTAAGAAGACGTTTCAGTGTCACTCTGCATCAATTCCAGGATTAACTGTATAAAAGCTTTATCAGATTTCACACTTTATGCTCCGATCTCAACAGTTTCCTGTTTATTAGAGTCGGTGTGAAATATCATTTCTGTGCAAATGCGTATGTGTGAATAACTCAGGAAATAATGATGACTAGCATTTGCCCTTCTTTCTTTCTTGCTTTCTTTTTCTTTTCTTTTCAGCTCAGTCTGGCCTAAAATAGTCAACTGCTGGAAAAATGTTGATAGAGGAATTTTATATTGTGATCTACTCTTGTGATGATTGTGTTTCAGTCAAAAGTCAGATAATTGCACTAAATGTTAAATAAACGCTTAAAAATTTAAAGAAAGTAGAAATTGAAATACCCATCCTTATGATCTAATTTTGATCTATACTTTTGTGATTTTGCTACAACATCAGCCCGTCCAAATAAGTCAGCACATCTGTTCAGGAATATATTTTAAACAAGCAGTTAGATATGTTTTAAGCCCTGATTCTGAACCATTGACTCATTTCTGATTAATGGTGCAACCTATTGCGAAATTTGAATTGTCGATGTTCATCTGAGGTCATCACAGTTTTTTCCGAGCCCTCCGCCTTTTTTCAGAGCGCTCCACCTTAGTTGTGCTTCAAGTTGAAAATCTCTGAACTTTTCATATCCAAGATTTGATGATCAGTCCAAACCCAAAATCTATCCAAGTATCTCAGTCTTAGATTAGTATACATTTTTTTTGAGAAATAATATAAGTAATCCTGGGGGGAAAAAATAAGGAAATTGTGCACACAAATGACCAATTCATGGGGAGAATTGTTCAAGTCAAATTTATGTATAGCCCAATATCACAAAAGGCTTTATACACTGTACAACATGCAACACCCTCTGACCTTAGACCTTTGATTTGGATCAGGAAAAACACATAATTGGTTATGTAGTGCCCGTTGTCCCTGACTACCGACCCTGACTACCAACCGTTGAAGTCGGTAGTCAGGGACAACAGGCACTACATAACCAATTATGTGTAAAATTCAACACTATATGCACAAAATGCATTTTGTGCCTTCACATGTGCCCACTACCACATCCTCACGTTCTAATTTTGATCTATACTTTTGTGTTTTTGCTGCCACATCAGTCCTCCTAATAAGTCAACACAGCTGATCAGGAATATATTTTAACCATCAGAATCAATCTAATGGGAACAAAAGTTGATTAGTTTGGTCTCAGAAAGCTGAACCGTGGTTAGATACGTTTTATTCCCTGATTCTGAACCATTGACTCATTGCTGATTAATGGTGCAACCTATTACAAAATTTGAGTTGACGTTGTTAATCTGAGGTCATCACAGTTTTTTCCGAGCCCTCAGCCTTTTTTGTTCTGACCTTAGAGCCTCGATGTGGATCATGTAAAACTCAATACATTTCCCCTGTTATAGTCGTTAGTTAGGGACAACCAAGGCTGCATAACGAATTATGTGTTGGGTGTCAAATGCCACATTAAATGCACAGAATGCATTTTGTGCCATCGCATGGGATTAACCTGGAACTACATCACTTCATTATCTCTTGTTTTTGCTGGAGTGTGTTTCTCTTTCCTTTATTGACCCACTTGGCCTTTGTTCCACATCCCTCCTCTCTGTTCCCATGTTTCTTTTTGGCACATCTGAAACTTAAAAAGGCAATTGGAGAGCTCAGACCTCCGCTGAGGCCAATCTGCTCTAAAATGTAATGGGTTCCTCTTTGGCTCATGCTTCACACTTCCACCAATTTTTATGAACATCTGACCAGTAGTTTTTACCGTAGTCCTGCTGACAAACAAACAAAAAGCATAACCTTCTTGGCAGAAGTAATAACATATCATTAACTTTTTTACATTTAGAACAGGACCGCCAGAACAGCCCCTTGTTATATCTTTTTTGGAGCCTGATTAACTAGGAATATAAGTATTTAACAAAAATATATGCACGTAGAATTCAACCTCAAACTGATCCCTGCAGAGTTTAGTATTTACGGTACATGACTGAGTTTATCTAAATTTAATCTTAGAATATGCATATTATGCTTATTTTCATAAACAGGAACTACAGTCTAATTTTGAAGATTCCCCTTAATTAATTACTTACCAGAAAAGGATGTGGTTATCAGTCCAGAACCTCCGGTGTAAAACAGAAGTACAGTTCTGCTCGGGTTTGGTTCTTTGTACTCTCCTGGCAGCATTCTCTGTTCCTGATTCTGGGCCATGTTAATCCCAAACTGGTGCAATTTGCCAAGTCAGTCCTGGACCAAACTTTCATCTGTCTTGGACTTGCTGACAAAAGTTTTAGTTATTAGAGCTCTCCTATCATGTGCTGATGCTGCTTCCAGACAGAGTTAAAAGTTTTATTTTATTGCAACCACAGTTTATCCGGCTATTAGAGTCAATGTGCGACTGATATCGGTATCGGTGAATCTCTACTTTGTGATGTAACATCAAAATACATCTATTCTACCTCGGTTACATTTCAGTGCATAGTTTAAATCGACTTTTCCTTTATGTTCTATACTTTTCTTTACTGTTTTTCCATTTTTATATGAGGACACTTGGGGATTAAATATCTAGACGTCCCATACAGCTTCAGACTGGAATGGCAATTATGCCAAATGTCTGTCTATTTGGCCCTCTGCCTTTTACCTGAACTTTTAAAATCATTTCATCCAATAATTTCAGACTAAATGGCTTGCTGATTATTCCCAGATGTACTCAACCAGCAAATGAACATATTTTGGTATCTATATGACTTTATCACTGGAGACCATTGTTGGCATCCCAATATCGTTTGCTAGCAGTCAATGTTCGTTTCTTTAAACAATGCACCTTTAGCAAATGTTTGCCAATTAGTTTAAGCCTTTAAGAAATAATTCAACCACAAACTGACCATTAGTGTATCAATTACTCACCTTGTGTACTTCCCAAACACATGCATCTTTGCTAACATAGACATAAAAAGTCTCACAAAGTGTTTTAAATAGTAAGATAATAGTGTTTGGAGAGCAGTAAGCATACAGCTGGATAAATGACACTTGGATTATAATGCACCAGTTATGGGAGCGTTTGTACTTCATCTAGATTTCTTAATTTTTCTTAATCTTCAATAATTCAATGAAACGCAGGTTTGAGTTATTGATATACATTTTTCACATTATCACTTTGTGGGTGAAGAATTTCTTTAACCACAAAGGTGTTTAATCATTTTTGTAACAGTTGCTTGAATTGGGACGCTCTTTAGCAGTTGCTGCGTTTACGTCATATCAGGGTTTATAGGCTTTAAAAGGCAAAAACTAATAATTATATTAACATAAGTCAATTCTAGATACTTATTCAGTCAATCATGTCTGCTGGCAGGAATACATTATCCCACCATTGTGTGAATGTGGCATTAGTGTCCAGAATTGTGCAGAAAATTGTTAATACCAAAAAGGTAGTTCAATACCAGTGACGGGTAGCGACGTAAAAATAGACCCTCAGAAAGAAACCCAAAGCTCATTGAGCAGAAACCCCCATAAAAAGTCAAGAAGCCACAATATTTACATTTAGATGTCTCAAGACAGGCGCACTTCCGTATTTGCCGCTTTATAAAGCCAGACTTCATTCACTCTCACATCACTCTCACAACCTCATTGTTGCTGAAAGATCAAAACAACCGCTGAGATGACGACCAAACCACTGCTCCTCCTGGCTGCACTGACTCTCTGCTGCTGCATCTCCTCTCTGCATGGTGAGACATATTTATTTTATATTCAAAACAATTAATGACATGAGGAGGTAGAGTTTTCTTGAAATCTTCTTAACTCTGTTATCTGGTCTGTCCGATAGCTTTTGTCTCAGTTTATTTTTTTTTAATTTGTACAACTTAAGTTAAAGAAACAATGAAGTGTCATCTGCATACAATTATGTTTCACTCATCTTCTATTTAGTGCCCAAATCAATTTAGGCAATTTCTGTTGCTCTAATTTATGTTTATGTTGCTTTAACGCTAGACGAACTAAAGTTAACTAAACAGTGTCGTCTGCATATAAAGATATTTTACTAGCTTAGGCTGGTCAACAGAAAGTGCCTACATTTTCCTTAGGTGCTCTTACAACAGATATTTTACATTTTCTTTTTGATATCCAACAAAAACTACAAAATATACAATTTTATATTTCTGTAATAGTTGAAACTCTCTTTTCTACTCCCTGTGTCTCAAATGTAATGTTCCTATTTTTCTTTGATCTTGTTCTATTTGACCTGATTTCATTCTTTACAAATTATTTTGTCGTTAAACACAACAAATTGCACTTCTATGTATTAAAAACTCTGCTACATAGAGAGGTAAAATTTGTTGACATTTTGAGGCTAAACAAAATCAAAGTAAACTTAATAATTTAACTTTTTTGATTTGTTTTATTTTTCACAGCTTTTTCGCAGGGGCGTTGTATCTGCATACGGACGATCTCCACTCCCGTCCCTTTTAAGACCATCAAGAAGGTTGAGATAATTCCTGTTTCGGGAGGCTGTCGTCGGACTGAAATCATGTGAGTATTCGTGATTGATTCAGAGGCTGCAGGACTGTTTTTTTTAGAAGTCACAATAACAAAATGCGAAAAAGACTTAAATACAAGTAAAAGTCTAATATTAAACTTTTCACCCATCTGAAGTATAGTCAGCAGAATATAGAAGTATCAAAAGTGAAAGTATTTATCTTGCAACAGCCTTTTAGTGTAATTTTGTAGCAAAGTTCAAAATGATAGCCTTCCAGCACCTCTCCAGCTCCAACCTTACCATCTCGCTCTCGGCAAGAAAACAAATAAGCGTATTTGTGAGTGTAGATGCATAACAGCATTGAGTTAACGTACATAAGTTCCATCTCTGCTCTGCTTCGACATCGGATCAATGATGCAGCTTGGATTAGAATACAGATATGAACAGATAAAAGTACTTCTGCACTCAGCGCAAAAGTGAAAGTACTGGAGCAAAAGTACAACGTTGCACAAAAAATGGAAAAATAACTTTATTTATCAACTATTGCTTCAAAATACACATCTTCAGTACTGCACCACTCCCGTAGATGTACCTTATGTACCACTTCTGTTAACTGAACGTTATTTCATTGTAACTCTTTTTGTCTTTTTGTCACACCAATTAAAAATTGTGTTAACTGTTTAATTATATATATTTTTTAACTCTTATCTTTTTCCACAGAATCACCAGGAGGAACGGCTCTAAACTGTGTGTCAACCCGAAGAAGAAGTGGGTCATCGACCTGCTCAGCCAGCTGCAAAGGTAATGACTTTATTTGGTCTTTAGTTCTATCAGTGATTGTTTACCTGTATATCAATATGTTGAACCAAAACAATTCTATTGGACGATATCTCGATACAATAAACAAACTTAAGCTCTCAAATTTCAGGGTATTTTTAACATTTAAAGAAGTCAAAGTTTTTGTGTTTTCTGCCCTATTTTTCCCTAATTCTTTTTGTAAGCACCTTTTAGAAACTTTGAAGAATACAAGCAACATATTTATAGCAGCCAACTCTCCGAATATATCTGTTGATGTAAACAACAGTATATTAACATGTTTTAAGCTATAAAATATCAAAAGAAAAGTAGACACAAGCTTTGTGATTCGGAGGCGCTGTTGTCTTTTATCTCTCAAGTCTTTTTTCTGACATGGAAAAGTTTTTGTTGTCTCGTTTTCTGTCCCTTACAACAAAACTATGAAAAGTCATAATTTTCTCTGCCTTCTGCAATGACAGTGTGTATTTACTGGTATTTCATTGTGTCTTAAGGATGAGATGTATCAAAGGAAGGGCTTCCTCTTGTGTTGGTCATCAGTTAATAAGATAATGGTAATAAAAACTTTACCAGAATTCGTGTAATACTCTATTGGCCGGCTTCGGTTATCATCTCATCCCTGATCACCATGCATACACTTTACTGTGTCCTTTATTGCTTTCTGAATTAGTTATTCACTGCACTTTTGTAACTAATTTTTCTTTTCTTGTTTTGATTACAGTAAAAATGAGAACTCCGCCACTACGTCATCAACTCACTTCTGATCACATTTTGACGTAACAATGGCTTCATTTGAAGTTATCAAGCTGTGAATTAACTGTAGGAGGACTGAGCCGCTGTCCAGCTTTAAACCCATTATTCAAATCTTATGCTATTCCACTTCTTTAATTGACAGTTTTTTCTCAAATTGATTGTCCTTTCCGGTGTTACCCTTTTGGAAAAATGCTAATAATTACACAATACTGTCTTGGTGCTTAAGTACTGACACTTGATATTAATACTCTTTAACGATGCTATTTCAAGTATATAATGTAATATTGGGGGATTAATTATTGCTGTATGGATACTCAGACTCTGAATTATTGTTTTATTGTGAAAAGCCACAAATCTGTTCTGTGAAGTAAAATCGAAGCAAAAAGCAGAAAAGTAGAGAATGTTTCCTGTACATTTGACTCCATAATGTGAAACAAAATGCATTGATTATATGTTTGTAATGGTGACATGTTTGTGTTGTATCCATGACTTCTCTTCTTCATCAATAAAAAAAATCACAGACAAAGAAAATCTTCGAAAAAATGACTTGTTTATTGCCTACAGGAGGTGGAGAGAGGCGGGGCTTCGTGTGGAGAGATGATACTATAAGTGCTGTTGAGCATGTTTGGTTTCAACACATCAACACAGCTGTAGCCTTTGTAGAAGTCCTCCATCCAGTCAAGAAACTCTTTCTATACAAACAAGAGTGTTATAAGAAGCTTCTTAGGGCCTCAAATAACCACTGAGGCTCCAAAAAGAGTCAAATCAAATCACTTATTTAAATGAAAACCTCCTTTACCTCAAATGTTATTTATAATCCCCAAATAGTGTCTCATTGTTTGTTTTTAGCCTTTTCTTTTATTGTTTTGTCCTTTTTCTTTTCCTTGTAAAGCACTTCATAACTTTGGTTCACTTTAACATCTCACTTCCTCGCTCACGTCTGTCAGATTACAAAAATCAGACAGATATCCCGACTTTGAGATGATATTTGGGTCAAACAGCAAAAGAGACTGGGTACTACATATCCCATAATGCAACCCAAGTGTTTTTCATTAGACGCCCCCATGCTTTCTATATTCCTGCTTGTTTCAAATCCAACACCTCCAGTTTTTCACACAGGTACTCTGTTAAAAGACTCTAACATTAAGCTGAGATAACTCTGATGACATCACTATTGCATAATCAGGGTTATTTTTTTATTAAACTTTAGAAATCTCCCTCACGACCCAAAGACAACGTTAACTTTATGTTTAAAATCAGTTCCCCTTTCAGAAAACTTAAATAAAACATTTATTATTATAAAAGATTTCTGAATTCTTGAAACTTTCAACTTATACTTCCAAAATATTATTTCCTAAGAAATAAACTAACAAAAGTAATGTACTGTCTTTCTCTGATTTTAAATGTTTTGATCTGTCATTTATCTAATCTTTAATTCATGCAATCTTTTCTCTTTTTGGGGAGTGAATGGAAGATTTAAAGTTCCCCTTCTCCTTCATGATTTCAGAGCACAAAACTTAATTTCGTCGCCTACAATCTGCAGCTTCAATGCAATCTGTAACCTACATAACTAAAGGTAGAAAAGGACCCACACAAAGGATGGAGCCGTCAGAGGGAAACCACAGTCATCTCTGTAACCTACATCAGACAAACTTCCCCTCGTCCTCCCATATGAGCAGTAGCTCGCGTCCCTGCAGTTTCACACTTGACATTTAATTGTCAGACGCGATGCTCGCTTTGGCTTCCAACAAAAGCAAACGTACGTTCGTCTAAGTTCGGCAGCGCTTCACCACAAAGTCTCTCCTGCCAGCTAAACATCCGCTGACTGCTTCCTCTTGTCTGCGGCGTGAAGGCTGGTTTGGATTGAAAAACCAAAGTGGTGAAGAGCTGCTTTTCTGGAATCTGATAAGAGAAACTTAACTCCGTTGTAACATTTAACAGCTCTTTAAAACTTGCTCTTGAGAACTAAAGTAGCACCGTGTGTTGGTGGCTGCTGGTGGCTGAAGATCCTCGCCAGGTTTCACTTCACATGAATACATCTGCTGAAGGTTTCTGAAAGGCAGCAACTTTGAAATACCTTTTTTTAAAGGAATGCTCCAATGAAATAAAGAGTTATTGTTCCACTATAAAATCCTTGCATTTCCTGTTCATGTCACACTTGAAATTGACAGACACCAATTGCAAGTTTGAAGGAAACAAAGTGAAAGAAAGTTTTCTTTTAATTGTCAAACCAACTGACGGAGGAAGACTTTTGAAAGTGTTTTCACACTGAAGTTGCTGCCTTTCTGCTTTTTGTAGCTCAAATCTCTCATTTTAAAATAGCCTCATTGCAGCAAACGAACCAGTGCATTAACCTGAGGTCCAACAAAGAAGCTTTTGAAAACACTCATGATGCACCGTGCCTTAAAAAGTCTGTATCGACTCAGTTTAAATGTGCATTATCTCATTTGTTTTATCACACTTATTTGGCATTTTGTTGCATTTTTGAATTCCTTTTTCCACATTGTTATTTACAGGTTAATGCACTGAGGAGAAAACATTCACGCAGCATCCTTTAAGTTCACGTTTCCCTATTTGGATGAAGCAACCCGACCTAGTTAGAGGCCGTCAAATTCATCACGTAGAAGCAGATAAAGGACAACAAACCCTTCGTCCAAATGCTAAATGCTTTGTCAGATAATCCTCTTATAATGCGTCTTATTGGCCAAGAAAGGATAAAAACCTCATGAAGTGGTAAAATCAGCCCGAATGAACAATGGAATAAAAAAAAAAAAAAAAGATATTGAACAACAGGATTTTTTACATTCGTGGTCGTGATAATCCTGTGAGAGAAACAGTAACCCTCTCTGCAGAGACAAACGGCAACAAACGAAACCATTTGTCCTCGATGTTACGGATACAAAAAGAACAGAAACCAGTCTGAGGTGAGCAATGGTTCCTCAGCTTCTATTCCTCAGGAGCTGGTTGAGGAAGGACCGGAGGGATGAAAGGGATGAACGGATGGCTGGGTGATGATGGCGCTGGGTTCATCTCTGAGCGTCTTTGTCTCATGGGCAGTGCTGCTGTTGGAGAGATTGTACAAACTAGGCACGTTGTTTGTAGAAAAAGTATGTAAAGGGCGCTCTACAAGGAGAAAGTAAAAAGGGAAAATGCTCATAATAATGGTATTGATGTGGAGAAAAAAGTGTGTGAAGAGGAAAACAAAGTAAAAAGAGAAATAAAAGCCATCAAGACAAACTGCTTTTTTTTTTTTTTAAACCTAGAACATTTATCTTTGTTTTTCCAAAAAAATGGTAATACTGAATTGTACAAAGTACCAATTGAAAGACTGCATGTTGGTTAGAGACAGAAAAAGCCCCTCAGTTCAAAAGCAGAGAGCGGTTCTGTCTGCAGGAGGGGTAAGTGAGACCGGTGGAGGTGGTTTCATCCACATGAGAGATCCGAGTGCACCGGGAAAAGAAAAGAAAAGAATACAACACCAGGTACATCTTCTGATTTGTGAGAAAAATACGCCCCGTATTTGGAGAATGGTACATCCCCCTTTACAGATGTGAAAAAGCGCCCCGTCATCAAAAGGCATTTTATTTTATGTACAGCTGTTGTACAAAAACCAGAAAACAAAAAAACCCTGTGAGGTGAGTTCAGGAGTGAAGTATAGGCCTCAAAATGCTCCCAAAAAAGGTAGACTTCATCAACTCCACCCAAACCAGAGGCGTGGCCGTTAGCATTAGCGTTAGCGTCAAATCATGTGCAAAATGAAGCAAAGCCGATTGTGAGCGCGGTTTAAAGCTGAGGTTACAGGGTGTTCACCACCAACACTATGGCTTCTCTTTGTTAAACGCTTTGACTCGTTTAACTAGTTCAACTTCAAAAACGTCACGGTTTACCAGACACAGATGAGATAGAGTCCCTCTACATGGGCAGGGCTGGGTATCAAACCTCAATATTTTATTTTGTACCAATAAAAAAAAAAGCATCAAAGTAAATAGAAGCTGGCATCGGATATCTGACCAGATTTTTTTAATCTTTTATATAATAATTCTTGAATCAGCTCCTGATTTAAATCAAAAGATCTTTATTTTAGGTAAATAGTTGAATAGCTGACTGTGTTTAGACTCAGAACGTTTCTGTTGTGACGCCTCCTGTTGAAGGTCATACATCTCCACCAAAGACGGATTTTCTCTTTTTAGAATTTAACTGACACCAACTATACAGGAGGAAAAAACTAAATAAGATGAGAGAAAAGTCCCAAATAACAAAGATTCTTCTTGTTTGCTACCCTGTTAATTATCTCACAACGCCAGAAATGGAGCCACTGGTTTAAACTACATTAAATATTTTAGAAATATGGCACCTATTGTAGAAACAAAGAGGGTTTTGTCAGTAAATCAGTATTGATACCCAGTCCTACGGCTGCATTCAATCCCACATTGATTCTCTCTAAAGAGCCTTGCAAATAAAGTGTTTTAACTAAATGTATCTAAACGCTTCTTATGCCTTCTGACAACTCAAAACTTTGACCAGTTCCCAAGTTATTCTCTTTTGGGAACGGAGCAAAAGTGCAGCAGCAGTTTTATCAAAAATGCACCAAGACGTGGGAACCTCGACGACAACAACAACACACATGTATGTAAACACATACGTCACCTGTGCTTTATAAAGGACTTCACAAACCAATAGCTTCCGGTTTGCTTTTTGCTCGTACGACTTCTTGAGTCTGTAGTTTGAGAGGTACTGCTGGATGCATAGCATAGCCCTGAGGTACAACTTACATAAAGGGCTATCGGTTCTAACCACCGGACACAAATAATACAAAGTCCACAGGAATCTGGCGTAACGAGGCTCCGACAACCAATTTCATAACGAGCCTTCGGTAAATACATTCAGCTCCAGGTCACAAATCATTGGCAGATTCTTCTCAGGAGGTTTTATTTTTGTCTCTGGCACCAATAAATAAATATTATATTATTGTGTAAGTCACTCATACTTTGGGGGGGGGGGATTCTTTGGCTAGTCAGGTGACACGATTCTCTTTTAAGACCGTAGGTGTTTGAAAGCACGACTTCAAAAGCTAAAAGTATAAAGCGCATTTTTGATCAATATCAGGGTTTTGTTCATACCTTTAACTATTTATTTAAAGTAAAAGTTACGGGGTTAATTTGGTTGAAATGCCTAATAAATAACATTTAGTCTCAACTGAAATATTTAAATTTCTTCATCATCATCTTGCAGGAAACGTAACGTGTGCATCTTTTAAACTGCAGTGAGCATGAATCGAACGAGATGAACGCAGGTCAAATATTTAGCAGAAGAGAGGTTCAAGACCCGTATTATGGAAGAAACTAAAAAACAAAAATCATCGTAGTGAATGCAGCAGCTCAGTAACGTTCACGCAGCACCATGAGGCGGCTTTCAGCTCGAGATTCGCTGCCTGGCGAGAAGGAAGACGTCAGGTGACGCCTTTAAAACAAACACCAGGCAACAGAATCTAAAAAAGGATGAAAAGTTGAACTTTTACTATCCATCATTTTCCACGTGTAAATCTAAAAGCCCCCGAAAAACAATCATCTATATTATCAGTGTGACATGAGATGATTTCATATATGAAAAAAAAAAACACCAATTTAGTGTAAATAACTACTTTTAAAACGCCCAATCGGTACTTTTTAACCTTAAAAATGACAGGTATTTTTCTCCACATATGATTAAATTAAATATTTCGGTGTTTCACAATTGAAAATATGGACTTTTGTTTACAAAACTGACCGCTGTAAACAAACCTTCTCACGTCCTCGTAAACATCCCCTAACCTCCAGTAGATTTTTAGTGTTTCTCCGTTCATTAAAAATACCTGTCAGTTCATTTGGGAGTGATAGCAGACTCCAGTTTTATGTAGACTGTGACTTTAACACAATTAATATCATGTCGTGTTTCTACTCTAAAAATTTCACGGCTGTCGTGAAATGTCAAAAAACAAACAAACAAAAAAAAAAAAAAAATTAAATTCAGCTAATCTGCTGACGTGTGTAGTTTATCTTTAAAAAGTCAAAGTCGTTAAGGTTTGTTGTTGTAGCAGCAGAATCTACAAGCGATATGTTCTAAAGGCAAAAAAAACAAAACAATCGACATTGGGGGGTTACCATGGCAACTTCATCCCAAGCCCAACATTTGGTATCAAGCCTTTTCAAGGGGGGGAGAAAATATGTCATAAAACAAACATTTACATTGTGCAAAAAAAAAAAAAAAAAAAACACAACAAAGGAGCAACAAACGGGCGAATACTTCACTCCTTTTGGGGGGGGGTCTCAGGGTCGGATGGCGTCCGAGTTTTTTAACATGATCGGTGGACTGTACAGGGTCCTGTATAAAGCTGGAGGGATGGGGGAGGAGGAGGGGGAGAGTGTTTTGTAGGTGAGGCAGGAAGGTGTTGGGCGGTGCTCTCTCTCTCTCTCTCTCTCTCTCAGCGCTGCACTACCTGTGGACCGGCAGGTGCAGCCCGTTGAGGGGGTTGAGCGGGTGGGGCAGGGGAGGTTGCAGCTCCAGCTGGGCCAGCAGGGAGAAGTGGTCCGAGGGGATGTGCGGGTGAGGGCAGCCGGTGATGTTGTTGTCGACGAGCCACTGGCTGTCCAACGGTCCCATCAGGCCCAGGACACTCATGTGGGTCTTTGAGAAGAAGATGTAGTCGATAACGCCCTGAGGACACAAAGAATGCTTGTCAATCCAATGCGGAAGTGTCTTAAAGCTGCATTCTCTCTGCTGTCCATCAGGGGGCGACTCCTCTGGTTGTATAGAAGTCTATGAGAAAATGACTCTACTTCTCTCTTGATTTATTCCCTCAGTAAACATTGTAAACATGAGTTTATGGTCTCAATCTCTAGTTTCAAGTCTTCTTCAATACAGCATGATGTTCATTTAGTAAATGATGCTCCATTTAGAGTCAAACAGACCATAAAGCAGGGGATGCTTTAGGGCGGGGCTACACACTGATTGACAGGTCGACACCAGAGACGTATACGGTTTTGGTTGATTAATTAAATAATTATCTGACATTTGGTATGATCCGAACACAAGAGTTGCAGTGTTTATACCGAAAGTTTGTTTTCAAATGACTTGACTTCATAAATCAGTAAAAGAACCACAGCAGTGGTTTTACATATTTAGCCCTAATTACTATAAAACACATTATTTGCATTATTGCCGACCATTTTAATGTTTTTTTTACACAATTTTAATATATTTTGTTCATTTTGTTCCAGGTATCCGTTGGTTTCCATTCAATTTTTAACAATCTGAAACGTGCTTGAGTGCAATTTGATGAACTGGTCCAAACAGAGTCTCCTTGTTAAAGATTGCTACCTTGCAGAAATGAATGGAGACCAATGGCAGCCTTTGACGGCAGGAAAAACACATCCAAAAGTCTAAACTTGTGCAGCCTGCATTGATGAAATAATAAGCAAAATAGAAACGATAAACTCACAAACAGACACCGGTATGAGGTGTTTACCTTGAAGTCATATGTGTAGTTGGTGTAAGGCATCAGATTGCTGTCGTAGGCGCTCTTCAGATGGAAGTTGTGGGTGACGCTGCCGTCAGAGTTGCCGTTCTTTCCGTTGCAGCTGAAGTTGGTCAGTGCGTCGTTGTAGCGCAGCTCCTTGAAGTCCTTGTGGTTCTCGGCCACTCCTCCGTTGCTCAGGTATTCCACCACACCTGGATCACACGGAAGGAGAACACGTTCATGTAGGAGACGTGTTTGATTTAGTGTTTGTGTGTTATTAACCTTTCAAGCACCAGGTGGTGGTTTTTTTTTTTTTTTACATTTTGTGTTCGAACTTATGGAAGTGACTAAACACAGATATGTATGTATGTATGTATGTATGTATGTATGTATGTATGTATGTATGTATGTATGTATGTATGTATGTGTATATATATAGAAGATAATTTACAGGATTACAGCAGCATAGAGGATAGTGCAAACAAGAGACATAGTAAAAAAAAAAATAAGATCAAAAATAAGTATTATAAATAAGCAAATGAATATATATATATATATATATATATATATATAAACAACATAATACATATATACACACACACATATATACACACATACATATATTTATAAATATATATATTTTAAAATATATATGGGTTTATATATTTATTATATATATATAAAAAATATAAATATATTTATATATAAATCTATCCAACAATGACGCCTGAATACCAACATTCAAAACCTAATGTGCAGCAACATAAATTGAGACAGACATCCAGAGACTGAAACGTTAGCGTTGGTTCCTGAAGGAGAGAGTCAGTCCTACCGGAGTCGGGCAGCGAGTTGAGGTCGGCACAGAGGACGATGGGGATGGAGGACGGGTCGGAGGCGGGGGAACCCGTCGCCACGGAGCCGGAGGCCCTCTCAGCGATGCTCTTCAGCTCCGACAGGAACATCATGGTCTGGACCAGCTTCACGTCCGAGTACTCGGGGTCCCAGTGCATGTGGGCGTTGGCCACCAGGATCAGCTGCCTCTCCTGTGGTGGCTTCATGCCTGGAAACAGAGAAGGAAAAACTGGATTATGCAGACAACAAAAGGAGTGAAAAACTGTGGAATTAAATCAGATTCATCAGGTTTTTAAGAAGATATCTAAAAGGGATTATGAACATGTTAGAAGTTTAAAAATAAGGCCTTGTTAAACCCCCCAAATAAACCCAAACATGGTCTTATTTTAGTTACAGAAATGCCCAAAGCTCTGATGCAACTTTAGAAAACCAGAAAGTGCTTTGTACACTAAAATAAAAGTATAAGAAGGAAGAGAGGGAATAACAGAACGAGTGAAAAAGACTTAACCACAAACAGGGAAGTTAAACTGTCACCTTCAGACACATGGAGTACTGCATTATACTCACTGCAAAGTTTAATGAATCAACTTATAAATACTGACGTTCAAACCACAACAGAACAGATTCATGAACAGCATTTTTAGGATTGTTTATTGTTATTATAAGTTCAGCATTTTGGTTTTTTGCAACCAGTGAACGGAAGTGACCATATTTGGACTGAGGAGGAGTGACGTAGAGACGCCGTATACGTCTCTGGTGTCGACCTGTCAATCAGTGTGTAGCCCCGCCCTAAAGCATCCCCTGCTTTATGGTCTGTTTGACTCTAAATGGAGCATCATTTACTAAATGAACATCATGCTGTATTGAAGAAGACTTGAAACTAGAGATTGAGACCATAAACTCATGTTTACAATGTTTACTGAGGGAATAAATCAAGAGAGAAGTAGAGTCATTTTCTCATAGACTTCTATACAACCAGAGGAGTCGCCCCCTGGTGCTTCTTACCGTCGGAGAACAGGTCGTTGTTGACCTCGAGCAGAACGGCCACCCCGATGTTGTCTTTGGTCATCACTCTGTTCAGCATGACCTCTGAACCCTCAGAGTTGGCCAAGGCCACCTGGTTGAACTCCACAGTGTGTTTCTGGATCAAAGTAAACCTGCAGGAACACAAAGCAGCATTAACATACACGGAGGAGTTTAAACCCTGCTTTATTACACATTACCCTTCAGAACTTCAGAAACAGCTGCTATGTTGATGTTTCTCTTCTTTACTTCAAAAATAACTTTTTCAACAGGAATAAAAACAGTGTGATTCATTTATTTTGAAACTGAAACAGGAAGCTGTTCCTGTTTAAATCTAAGCTTCTGGTTTCTTTGACCAATGACTGCTAGATCCATCTCTTATAATTCAGCTGTTTAGTCCATCTACTAAACTTAACGTCATATATTTGCAAAGAAGATTTTCTAAAAGATAAAAGCATTAACGACTATTTAAAAATATATTTCGATCAAAAAAGGTTCCTATCAAATCAATACAAAAAAAACGTAGAAATACCCAAAGTGTATTTAATAAATCATGTTTTGTGAAGTGTAGAAAATAGAAACTGACTTCTCGGTCTTGAAGAACACAGCGCAGCCGTCCACGTGTTTCCTCTCCTGCTCAGAAACCAGTTTGGCTCGAGACTTCGGGCAGAAGTAGCCGTCGTAGCCGCGTTCCTTTAGCGTTTCTAGAAACATGGTGTAGTACTGCTCCGTCTCCACCTCCTGCAGACACACAGGGAGAGAAATGTCACCTAAACGTCTCAGCTTTAACAACTTTAATATCTCTTTCTTAAGAATATTTATTATAAACAAGGTTCCCGGCATTTATTGTGATGCAAAAAATCAATAACTTCTCCATGACTTTCCATTTCAAAGATGGAGATAATAGTAGTAAGGACCTTTCCATTTTAATATTGTTTTTATAAACAGCTAAATAATGTTAAATCTGGCACAAAAAATGCTATCGTATATTAATATATTGACCAATTTCTGCAATTGTTTGTAAATTCCTGTTTTGCCTCATTTTCTGAACGCCTTGACCTCCAAACAAATGAAAAATGTGTCCAGGTAGCATTTAAGTATTGCTCATTTTTCCAGCAATTTCTTTTATTAAGTCTTATAATATTAAGTTAACTTTCAGTGTGTATCTTAAACCCCTTTTACAAAGAGATTCTGCAATTCTGCCAAAAAAAGATCTTCCATTACGCCAGCTTTGCATTTTGCACCAGACCCAACAGTGTGTGTGATTGTCTTTACCTTTAACTATAAAGTACGTTTCTACGATACTGAATGTTTCCGCTGTATTCCTGATATGGGAAAAATAAACCTACAATGTTTCGTCTCCTCTTTTTTTGTCAACCAAAATAAAGGGATTTTAAAAAGAGTTTTAATCTTTTTTAACTCAATTGTATTCACATCATTTTTCATCAAAAATATTGCAAAAAAAAACTGTTCCCTATGCTGTAATGTTAACCTCTTTATCTACTCAAAGATGACTTGTGGTTGTGTTGGAGGAGATGGTTGGATACTCTGAGTTCAGTCTGATAATTACACCACTGACCAGACTGAACGGCTCAATAAATCATCTCAATCACAAATCACTGACCACTAGAAGACGGTTTGTAGAGACCTTCTTCTCATTTAAATGGTAAATGGTAAACATGGTACACCACAGTCATTTAAAATCACAGCCAGTAAAAAGCAGATAGATTTAAGTGTTGTGTAGTAATGTTTACCCTTTATTTAAGGTTCTGATAGAAAGCCAAACCCTCTTTTTGTGACTCTAAGAAGTTAGTAAACACGTACGAATCCTGTGCCACTGAAATATCTGAACAACTAGAAGTTTTTATGCAGACAATTGTGGTCACAGGAGGACAAATCAGAAATACTTCAGTGATACAGAACATGGTGCATATATCCAGGTTGCCAAGATTTTTTTTTCTAATGAGTTTGGTGATTTCTTAACTTTTCCTCTAGTGCCATCATCTGGTCAAATAAATCTATTAGTCCAACGCTTTGGTTGATGACGAAACACTAATGACATTCCCATCAGCCTCAGCTGCACTTTGTGTTTAGTGCTTTTTAAACTAGAGACATGTTTACACTCGAGCTGTCTCGCCATTTCAAAACACATCGTGACATCGACACCGGTGGTGAAATGTGATCACTGATTACATAAAGATGACTGGAAAACAAATATGACAAGTATTTCTGTCTGTGCAAAGTTGATTGCGAAATGAATGCGACATTTTCAAAACACTTGCAGCAAAGACCTGATAAATAACCAATATGATATGTGGAAAATTAAAGTGTCAGGTACTGCAAATATCACCTCATTGTGTAGAAACATCTATTTGTCCAGATCCTGAGAGCAAACTTAATAAACTGTTTTTTGCCTTTTTTTTTGCCCAAACCGGCTCTTTGTCAGGTAACAAAAATAAAAGTTAGTAGTGACACCTTGTGGGGAGAAGCACATTAACCTTTACTGTGTTACTTTTATTTAACACACAACTTTGTTGCCCAGTTTGATGTTAAACCTGTGCTGAAACTAAGAGTTGATTAAATGTTGATAATAACTTATTGATTATTCATTAAGTCATTTATCAGCATCTCGAATGTGAGGATATTTTAACTGGAATATATTTTAATAGTGGATTGTTGAGCCCTTTTTTATACGTTTCTGAAATGTTACAGAACCAAAAATGTGCTTAAATTTATATTTGATAGATTAATTGCTAAATTAAAATCATATTTATTTACTGCCTGATGAATATGGGCCTACAAGGCTCGAGGGGAAACATTTCAAATTAAATTCATGTGGAGAAGCGCTACCAGGCCGACACAGCAGGTTTGAAAAAGCTTTCGCCCCGTGGATTCTGGTACTTTAACGTGACTTTGACTGGTCTGATGTGCAAAGATGTGGAAGCTGGAACACTTAAAATTAAAATTTACACTTAAAAATGGGTGACAGCACAAAGGATACTAACATTACATCCTCTGTTTCTGTGTGATATTCTGAAGATGCTTCTTACCGTCGGAAACGAAAGAAAGAATTCAATAAATATAAATAAGAAATTATAACAATAGCATTTAACAGAGTCTTCTGAGACGTCTAGTTTTGCTTTGTAGACAAAAACAAAGCCAGCTCTGAGTTGAAAACAAAACAAGGTGCACATGGAGGCGGAGTCTATCTTCCAGCTGAGAGGCTGCCGGTTTACCTGCAGGCTGATGATGTCGGCGTCACAGCTGGTGATCTCCTCCATGATGCCTTTCTTCCGGTACTCCCAGTTCAGGGCCCAGGACGGACAGTAGCCGTAGAGCTGCCGCGTGGCGTACTTGTCGCACAGCACGTTGTAGCACATGACCGTGAACACGGCTGCAGAAGAAACACTCATGATTAATGTTCAGATCCGTGTAGCTCTTATTCTTCAAGTGTTTGCTGACTTTTTTATTATGTTAATGCTGCAGGTTGTTACTTTAAAAAAAAAAAAAAAAGACATACTAGACTAAAACATTTACTAAACTTTTTGCACTTTGGACGTGAATTTCATTAACACCTGATTTTATTTTAAATCTTGTTTCCTTTAGTGTGATATGACAAAAGGAAGCTAAGCTGATTTTTTTTTTTCTCATATCAGAAAGTTTTTAATTCTTGACTCCGTTCAAGGTAAACAGATGTAGGACGACAACCACAACTAAAACACACAAGGGTTATTTTCATATTTTGGAAAAAGAGAACTTTTATATAAAAGTCTTGCCTGTAAATAAATATAGAAAAACCTAGACACACAATGAGACAGACAGTACAATTCATTCTCTCCACGCCAATAGGGAGATGTGACTTATTGTAATCCTGATATATTTACCTGTTGGACTCATTTGGTCTCGCTCTTTCAGAGTGATCCAAGGTCTTTGGGGGAGCTGCTCTGGGTGAACTGCAAACATAGGAGACATGAGAGCAATGACACACCTGCTATGATGCACCTGTGTTGCTCAGGTGTTTACAGTAAACAGGTGGGTAAATATTCCTGAGTTCTAATAAGCAGTCGTGTAGTGAGGTGAGGCTGTTTTACCTGCTAGATTGTCGAGCATGTAGTTCAAAAGCTTCCTGGTTCCGTCCGGCTCCTGGTACAGATTGAGGATGTCCTGGGACAAAGGGTTTCCTGCAAAACAACCATATAATAAATATTAAATATATATAAAAACAAACATCTGACAAGAAGCTTTCAGTTTTTAGTAAAGAAGTAATGACTTGCAGCCAGAATTCATTTGCGTTTGGTGGCTAGAAGTGATGTCCGAAGTTAGAATATATATAATTGGGTTCAAAATAATCGTTATATTTAAAGAAAACTCACCTTTAAGCCCCAAGGTTTGTAACTGGAAAAGCCTCCCAAGTTCATAAGGCAGAACTCGTAAAAGATTGTTGTTTAAAAGCAATTCCCTGCAAGACAAACGGGACAAATGATCAGTGTTTGTGTTTTCTCACTATGCGGTGATTCTTTGTCATTGAGGTATTTTTTACTGATGTCAAAACATCTACAGCGTTCTCCTCTGTTCTCACTTCAATCAGGTCTTCCAGTCATAATGTGTCTCTGCTTGTCATCTTCGTTTTGTGTGTTGAGATGTTGTTTTTTTGTCTTTTCTAAACCCCAGTGGGATTCTTACTCCCACTCACACATTTCATTATCCTCCTCTTTCTTCTGAGTGTTTGATCGCTGTGTTTTCATCCTCTTGTTTTTGATCACTTCTCTTTTTCTGCCACGTAATCCCTTAAATGAATCCCCAGATTGAGACAAATAGACACTGCTTATTCAAGAGAAAGCTCTGTGAAAATGAAGTCATTACAAAGAATCAGTCCTTTGTGTGAACCTCAAACAAGAGGACAAATGTCAGCAGATACACTGAGTGGAAAAAGGATTTGTTTTCTTAAAGAGTTAGACCCTCACTCATTAAATTAATATTTACAAGTTCATTCTGTCCTCTAAGAGATCTCACGTTAATTTGCTTTCAATGTAAGTGATGAGAAACCAAATCTACAATCCTTGTTCATCTGAAGAGAACATGAGGAGAGAGGAGCTGTTTGAGTTAATACAATCAAAAGGATTTACTTTAAAGTGTTTTTGGAGGAGAGTTTCTCTTTTTGTGTTTCAATGCTGGAGGGATTAAAAAAAACAAGAGGGAATTTCCTAATTATAGTTATGACCGTATCCTTTTATGTGTGAGGCTTCTGATCGTCATCTAGCTCGTAACTGAACTGATCACAAGGCGAGTTCTCTTCGACTCGAGTGGCTGCGAATGATCCATAAAATCATACATTTGTTTCTAATAAATGAGTCGGAGCAGCATGTGTCAATGTTGGGAAAACTTTGGCTTCTTTTTTTTCCAAGTTGAGAAAAGTAGAGAAAAAATACAATTAATTAACTGATTATTTCAGTATAAATGTGATGAAAAACCCTGATATAAGCAGTTTTTAATTCATACTATTAGGAAAAAACAGACATCTCCTTTTAGTTGATATATCTAAAGATGGTTTCTCAATTTAATACCAGAAAATGTCACTATTTACCAACAAAAATCTCTACTGCAATGTAAAATGATATACTGTATACTGTGCTTTTATCCATATCTACCGCATCATAGTCAACATTTCTCTAAAGATCTTTAACAAAGCATCATAACAAAGCTTATTTTGAGTATCCTAGTTATATTATCTGTGCATTAATGTCCCTTAAATCCCTAAAAAGTATCTCCCCCCCCCGGACAGGACGGGCCTACCTGAGAGAGACCATGTTGCCCAGCTCGGCAGGCAGGCTGCGGAGCTTATTGGACGACAGGTTCAGGTAGACCAGGTGTGGCAGCTTGGCGATGTCCGGCGGGATGCGGCTCAGGTTGTTGTCGTTGATGTGCAGCGCCGTCAGGTGGGTGAGCGTCCATAAGGAGGTGCTCAGGCTCCTCACCCGTCCTGCAGCGAGACAAACACAGGTAAGAACGGACTGTCTTTAAAGAATCACCTCCAGATGTTGTTAAGAAAACACAGACTTTATATCTAAACCACGAAACAAAACAGACTTCTGTTGAAAAGTGATGATATTGTTTTTTATTCTGTGGGGAATATTCAGTTGTTCCCTTTTGACCTTTTTTCACACCAAAACAAGAACCTGACTATAACAGTTTTAAGGATGGAAAACCTCATGAAACAGTCATCCTGTGACACAAAAACCAGACTGATGCTCTTTGATAAAACAACTGAATCAAACCAGATGAAAGCAAAGAAAACCAAAACCTCCGTCATCTCGCTGATTAACTCATATCTAACATGTATAGTTAAGAGGTTGAATAACAGAAACAGAAACCTGATTTGCATGCTTGTGATCAGCTTTTAACCAAACAAGGAAAGTTTGTTCATGCTCTGTTTCACATTCATTCAGCTGTGAAGTAGGACAAGTTTCATGTGGTTCACAGATCTTCATAATCTCGAATAGGAACCCTTTAACCTCTTGGCAGGAAAACCTCTCTTTGCAGTTAGACTGTATGTATGTATGTATGTATGTATGTATGTATGTATGAATTATTTAATTTTTTTTTTTTCATCTGCTGAATATTTTCTTTATCAATCAATTAATGTTTTTTTCCATGAAATGTGGTAAAATATTTATAAAAATGTCAAAAAACAAAATAAAAGTCACTTAAATGATAAATAGTTTTAAAAAATGTTCTGTTGATTAATCGGCAACACCAGAAATGAGAAACTAGCGCTCAGCTTCAGTTTGCAGGCACACACAAACAGTGTAAACACATTCATAAAGGACAATGAATGTAGTGAGAGTGAGATAATTAAACATAGTAAAGAATAATAAAACAAGCACACAGACAGAGAAAAAACTGTTGAAACTTATTTGATTTGTTGATTCATCTCACTGACTGAAATGAAAACTTTTATACATTTTTAAACGCTTTCTCTTCAAGGCACTGGGGATACTGGACTCAACCTGTAGGAGACCAGTACGAGGCCAACTTTCTTTTTCAATAGTTAGTTAGACTGACCAGAAATCTCGAGCTCGGCCCAGTAAGACTTCTTCCCACTGGCCGCCTCATCCGCTGGCATGATGGTGTAACATCTGCGGGGATCTGGAGGATCATATTTTTCCTTTGGCATACCTGTTAATCTGAAGAACAAAGAAAGAGACACAGATGTTATAAAATAAATGAAGAACCCAAGAAACACTGAGGAGGCAGCTATTCTTACTGCACTAAAAAGAGAAGTAAGAAAATTATGAATACAAATTTAAAAAAGCACACCACATGGCAACTTTAAATAAAGGAAAAAGGGTTTAAAAAAGGCAAAATAATACCATTATAAAGACATGTGAAATAAATATGAATAATTTAAAACAATGCAATATTAAATAAAATAATATTGTTATACATAGGAAGTGATGAAAATAGTAATAAACGTTTGCATTTTGGCGAGAATAAAAAAGATTAAAGATATAAAGTAATAATAATATATTTTGTTGTTAACACAATGACACAGTTTTAACGTTTTAATATTTTTTTTAAAGGGCTGCCACGTTTTGGAAATCAGCTAAACTATGGCTGCAACTAATTATATATTTTGTATTATTGACTCATGGGCCAATTATTTAAGTACTATACACTTATTATAAAGATTAATGGCTGTAAAATGTCATATCGTTTTAATAAAATGTGCATCACAGTTTTCCAGAACCCAAGGCAACGTCTATAAATTGTCCAACCAACAGACATTAAACTTACAGAGCAATAAAACAGACAATATTAGAAAATCCTCACATCTCATTGATGAAACTGGAACCAGATAAAGTTTGGAGTTTTGCCTGATAAATAATTCATACGTTTAAAAACAGCTGCACAACAAATAATAAAACAAAAAAAGTTTCCTGTCCTTGTTGCTGTATATTTAAAAATATACTTTATGTTTTATTTTATTTAAGAAAACTTTATCTGTTCATGTACCATGAAATTAAACTGTTGTTATGATCGGTATAAACATTAATTGTTCATGACAAAGATGTCTCTCCAAGTCTCATTGAATAATGAGCCCCCAAAATTATCCAGCCACCTGCAAAATAATCCCCCAGACATTTAAATATATTAAATAAGAAGTGTCAGCGTTTACCGGCACACGACTGGATGAGAACGCCACAAACCCCCCAACCGAATCTGATCCAGACCACAGAGGAAACACCTGGAGGACAGTTGTGTCACAATAAAAACGGTCCTCCATATGAAGACACTGACGTCATCGTTAGTTTGATTATCAGTATGATGGAGTTCAGCACGTGATGTGATCATCACATCGGTTATTTTACATTCACAAAATCGTCATGTATGTCAATGCGGGAAAAAAAAATCTTATTAAAATTGGGATGATTTGAACTGCATTGTCTGGCTCAATAAATAAATTAAAATAATATAAAACAATGCAATATAAAATAAAAATATATTGTTACTCATGGGAAGTGATAAAAAAAATGAATAAAATTTTGCATTTTGGCAAAAATAAAAAAAGATTTTCTGGTTAGGTATTAATATTATATTTGTCATTTAATTATTTTTTTTAAAGTGGCAGCTATGTTTTGGAAATCAGCAAACTACGGCTGCAAATAAATTACATATTTTTATTATTAATTCATTAGCCAATTATTTTCTTGATTATTATGCTGACTGATGAGGCTGTAAAATATAACATTTAAATAAAAATGTCAATGACAAATTCTCAGAGCCCAAGGCAATATTTTAATTGGTCCAAGACCCACAAATAATATATTTACAGATATATAAAATAGAGAATATCAGCAAATCCTCAAAGCTGGAAAAATGCTCATATTAAAAGTGGGTTTATGATTTGAACCACATCGTCCAGCTCAACAAAACAGAAAAAAACAATAAAAACAATATACAATCCAGAATTAATTAAACCGACTGGATCATGCACATTATTTTCAATTTTGAATTTCAAATAAAGTGTAGCTATATAAACACACACACACACTCACACACACACACCACACACACACACACACACACACACACACACACACACACAAGAAATAAATGACTGGATCATGCACATTTTGGCCTCCAATACAACTGAAATTACTTTCGTTTCTGAATTTCAAATAAAGTGTAGCTGGTCCTGAATCTAATTTGGAAAGTATGTTTGTATGCTGCCTCTAAGCATGTTTATGACATTATAATAAAACATGCATTATTGTTAATAACCCATACTAAAGTAACCAGAAGGTGTGTTTTATACTACCAAAGCAGATACATTAATGTATTTAATCAAGAATATACTACTAAAACAAGTTATATTTATGTAATACAGTAAGTCAAAAGTTTGGACAACCTTCTCAATGGTTTTTCTTTATTTTTTTATCAACATTGTCAAGATTTTCTTAATTATTGTTTAAAAGCAGTATTCAACAAACTATGTCAAAGATACACAGAAGGCATTACATGTGCTCTATTAACATTAAGCATGTTAATGACATTATAATAAAACATGCATTATTGTTAATAACCCATACTAAAGTAACCATAAGGTGTGTTTTCCCAAAGCAGATACATTAATGTATTTAATCAAGAATATACTACTAAATAAGTTATATTTATGTAATACTGTACCATTCAATGGTTTTTCTTTATTTTTTTCTACATTGTAGATTAATATTGAAGACATCCAAACTATGAAGGAACACATATGGAATTATGTGGTAAACAAACAAATGTTTACATATGTTTTATATTTTAGATTCTTCAAAGTAGTTGAATGAGAAGGTGTGTCCAAACTTTTGACTATATATATATATATATATATATATACACACACACACAATCCAGAAATAAATTAGACCGACTATTAACAGCACACACACACACACACACACACACACACACACACACACACACACACACACACACACACACACACACACACACACACACACACACAGGATTGCATAAGTTGTTTACACACTTCTGGGTCACAAGTGAGGGAGGGGGGGGCGGCGGCTCACAAGGCTGTGACAGATAAAAAGATAAACCCTGAATCTGTTGCCATGGGAACCACTTTTAACAAGGCCGGAAATAAATAGATTTTTTGATAAATCATGAACCTGTTGCCATATGAACCACTTTTAGGCGATTGTCTTTTTATTTAATTTAATTTATTTTTTATTTCTTTTGTAATTGGCTAATATGTAACGTGGCTGTGAAAGATTTTTTAAATTTTTTTGATAAATCATGAATCTGTTGCCATATGAACCACTTTTAACATTTTCTTTTTATTTAATTAAATTTAAATATATATATATATATATGGAAAATATATAACGAGGTTGTGACAGATATAATAAATAAATAAAAATCGATTTTTGATAAATCATGAATCTGTTGTCGTGGGAACCACTTTTAACAAGGCGGGATTTTCTTATCATTTAATTTAATTTAATTAATCTTTCTTTTGTAATTGGCTAATATGTAACGTGGCTGTGACAGATACATTTTTTTTTTTAATAAAATCGATTTTTGATAAATCATGAATCTGTTGCCATGGGAACCACTTTTAACAAGGCGGGAGTTTTTTTTTTATTTAATTAAAAATATATATATATTTGAATGGAAAATATGTAACGTGGCTGTAAAAGATAAAAACATTTTTTATAAAATCGATTTTTTGATAAATCATGAATCTGTTGCCATGGGAACCACTTTTAACAAGGCGGGAGTTTCTTATTATTTAATTTAATTTAAATTTTCTTTCTTTTGTAATTGGCTAATATGTAACAAAAGATATATATATATTTTTTTTTTTTAAATCGATTTTTGATAAATCATGAATCTGTTGCCATGGGAACCACTTTTAACAAGGCGGGATTTTCTTTTTATTCAATTTAATTAAAAAAAATATATATATGGAAAATATATAACGAGGCTGTGAAAGATCAAAAAAAATAAAAATAAAAATCGATTTTTTGATAAATCATGAATCTGTTGCCATGGGAACCACTTTTAACAAGGCGGGAGTTTTTTTCTTTTTTTTTTTTTCCGTGAATGTAAAATATGTAACGATGGCAACTGCGGCCGACAGCTGAGTATCCATGATGTCAAAAGTGACACCTGACGAGCACGTGACGTTACATAGATAGGAGAAGGGGGGAGAGGGGGAGATAAAGGGGGAGAGAGGGGGGGGGACCAGCTGTCACACCTGGCACACAGGTAAACACACATCGATCATTTAAAACCGTTGAAAAGTGGGTTTAAACAGGTGTTTACGGAGAGCCGTAAAGCGCGGCGGTGGGGGTCTTGTCGCAAAGCACGACGGTGGGATTGTCGCAAAGCGCGGCGCTGGGTTCTGTTCGGCCGACGGTTCTGTTCGGCGGACGGCACCAACGGTTATTCAAAACGTGCGACTCTAACATCCGGGTACCGAACGGGAGCAGACGTTACCTTCATCCGGAGGAACACGACCTGCAGCGGGACGCGGCGGAGACATGCAGAGACCCGTCCGGAGGAAGAACAACAAACAGGGCTTCCGCTCGTGCACAAGCTCGCCCCTGGCGCCGCGTGCACGCCCCCAGTGTGGAGCGTTTTAATGCTTTTTTTATTTATTTAAATAATGCAATAAAATAAATAAAAATAATTTTTTGTTGTCCCTAATTTTATTGTGAATATTGCTTTTTTTTTTATAATAATGCAATAAAATAATGCAATAAAATAAATAAAAATAATATTTTAAGTTGTTGGAATATTATTGTGAATATTGCTTTTTTTTTTCCTGTGACAAATATTTAAATTTTAATTTAATTTAACTTTTAATATTAAGGAATATTATTCTTAAATTTAAAGCAATTTTATTTTTAAAATGCAATAAAATAAATTAAATGAATATTTTGTTGTCCCTAATTTTAAGGAATATTATTGTATTATATAGAATATATTATATATATATATATATAAGAATATAACTTTTTTTTTTTTTTATATAAATTTTAATATTAAGAAACTAAATTGAAATATCTTATATTTTAAGGAATATTATTGTGAATATTGCTTTTTTTTAACATAAATATTATATATATATATATATATATATATAAGAATATAACTTTTAAAGAATGTTTTATATAACTTTTAATATTAAGAAACTAAATTAAAATATCTTATATTTTAAGGAATATTATTGTGAATATTGCTGTTTTTTTAATTTAAATAATGCAATAAAATAAATAGAAATGAATATTTTGTTGTCCCTAACTTTAAGGAATATTATTGCTTTTTAAAAAAAAAATTTAAATAATGCAATAAAATAAATAGAAATTAATTTTTGTTGTCCCTAATTTTAAGGAATATTATTGTGAATATTGCTGTTTTTTCTTTTTTATTTAAATAATGCAATAAAATAAATAAAAATAATTTTTGTTGTCCCTAATTTTAAGGAATATTATTTTAAGGAATATTATTGTGAATATTGCTGGGTTTGTTTTCCTGTGACAAATTTATTTTAATATTTAATTTAACTTTTATTATTAGGAAACTAAATTGAAATATCTTATATTTCAAGGAATATTATTGTGAATATTGCTTTTTTTTATAATAATGCAATAAAATAATGCAATAAAATAAATGAAAAATAATATTTTGTTGTCCCTAATTTTAAGGAATATTATTGTGAATATTGCTGTTTTTTTCCTGTGACAAATTTATTTTAATATTCAATTTAACTTTTAATATTAGGAAACTAAATTGAAATATCAGTTATAACTATATATAATATACTATAATATTAATGCATATAATGCAATTAAGATTTTTTATAATATATAGAATATATTATATATATATAAGAATATCTTAATCATATTTTTATAATTTTATAATTTCTCCAGTTTCCCAAAATCACTAAAGATTCTACATACTTATTCAGTATATGATGTAGATTTTAACTATTTACTAAAAGTCAAGGTACCTATAGAATGACTTTTTTAAATGGAATATTATTGTGAATATTATTGTTATTTTTTTTTCCTGTGACAAATTTATTTTAATATTTAATTTAACTTTTAATATTAAGAAACTAAATTGAAATATCAGTTTAATATAACATTAAGATGCATATAATGCAATTAAGATTTTTTATAATATATAGAATTATATATATATTATATATATATAAGAATATAACTTTTTTTTATTTTTTTTTATATAACTTTTAATATTAAGAAACTAAATTGAAATATCAGTTTAATATAATATATACACATCACAGTTTTTAAATGGAGATATTTTAAGGAATATTATTGTGAATATTGAATTTTTTTTACTGTTACAAATTATTAAGAAACTAAATTGAAATATCAGTTTAATATAATATTAAGATGCATATAATGCGTTTTCCCTCCCAGGTGGAACCTTTCATCGCGGGTCTTTGTTTCCGCACGGACCAGCCTCACCGCCAGACATGGCCGCCTGCACGCCTACCATGTGGAAAGGTCAGTTGTTTTTGTGAAATATAGTCGAGTTTGATTGACAGTGACTCATGTTTATGAGTGCATCATAATTATTTAAGTATTTTATTCTGAATTCTGGTTTCTGATAGAAGGACAAACATCCATTCAGCCTGTTATGTGCAGATTGATAAACTGTATTATCTTATTATTATTAGAGTATTTATGAGTTCCACACATGGGGCAACATAACTTAAGGTTAAATCTTAATTGTTACTATTTTTCCTTTAATTCGGCATTGATGTTGGTAATGAAGCAGCTTTGAAACACTATAATTAATGTTTTTATCTGAGCGTCCTTGAGCCTAACAGGTCGTGATGTGCAGACAGAAGGAGGATTTAAAGACAGAAGCCTTGATGCATAATCTATCATAAGTGTGCCGAATTAAAGAGTGGACATTAATGGTTCAATCTGGGCTGTAAAAAATGCAATTTTTAACATGTGTATTTGTTTATAAGATGTTTCATATTAAATTGTCAGATTTCTGAACGCAGTTTGGGGGAAAACACCTTCAACAACACTTCAACCAAATAAAAAGTGTTGTAATTAATTTGCTTTGCATCCTGCAGTCAGTGAAACAGACTGATTTAAAACCACGCCAACATCACATGACAGTTTTCCTTGCAGGCAAACTGGATTTATTACTTATAATTAACAAAACAATTAAGATTGAGGTTTAGCAGAAGTTCTTTTGATGTGAGACTTAAAAGCAGCACTGGTGTTGTGTGAACGTGTGTCAGAGAACACGTTCACACAAGTGTTTTGAATTGGAAAGCACATATTGTCTTGCAAATCAGTCGTCTTGATAACATTATATTGGTACAGGCAGGTTTTCACACACAAACAAGAGTTACCACCTATTCAGATTTCATGCAAACAGCACAAATAGTGGATTCAGTCTGCTTCAGTTCGGCAGAGATGCCTTCTGATGCATAAACTCTGCATATGACATAAACCCTTGCCAAATTTTACACGTTTTTTTAATTTACTTTTCTGTTTTTTATAACAATATTTATAAAAATAATCTCTTCTTGATTTGACTCATATCCAACACGCAAGCAGATTTAATCTTATGAGGTTTACAGCTCCGTTTGTTAAGGTTGCCATCCTCTGATGGGATTAAACGGATAGTTCATGGCACGCCTGGCAGAATTATATCACAGAAAACGGCACAAATGCAGTTCTGGAACAGCTTCAGAGTTTCGTGTGTGTTTAATGGAGATCGTCACCTGTCTGTTTGTTTTCATTTCTTAGCAGCTTTTTTTCTCTTTTCCAGTTTTAGCAGGATGTCAGAGGCAGCTGCTGAGAGCCGGCGGTCCCGCCTACACCGGCGTTTCACAGGCTGCACCGAGGAATCTCCCCGTCAGGACTTTAGCAGCTGTCAGGTGACTTTACAGACCTGTAGCTTTTTAATAAAACAAGCTTTTAAAAAGATCTTCGTCCAGAGAGGAATTTCTGTCCAGTAGAACCAGTTTGTTGTTGTCTTTAAAACAAAAACATGTTGATATAAAAGCTGGACCCAAATATCTTCTCAGTTTAACATCTCCCTCATTTTTCAGGCCGCTAAGGAAAGACAAGAAAGAGGACAAAGAGAAGGAGGTGAAGAAAGAAAAGAAGGTCATCGACGACAAAGACAGACATAAGCCCTACGGCAGGACGGCGTGGAAGCCCGTGGACGACGTGTACGTCATGAGGTACTACCCCCGGACCGTCTACGGCCCTGCGGACGCCATCGACATGCTGAAGAAGTTTCAGACGCTGGACTTCACTCCACTCAAGCAGCCTGTTTACATCGATCTGAAGCTGGACATGAAGCTGGAGAAAAAGGTATCGGAAACGACACTGCAGCTGTGTTCTCTGCAACCTGGAAGTCTTTGTGACAAAGTGTTTTTTTGGAGGCATTTTGGCTTCGTTTCATAGAAGGAATAAAGGATGACACGCAACAAATGTCCAGACTCAAACAGGCTGAGCTGCAGTTACATGGTCAAAACCTTCAGTGATCGATATACTTTTAATACAACAACCTTTGCTTTTCGGCTGCATCCACACTACTACGTTTTTGTATTAAAACGCATATCTTTTGCTACGTTTACACCTAGAGCCACTCTAGTTTAGAGAACTAGAACCTCCACATCAATGTCGTGTGAAAACGATGATATGAAAACCCACGTTTGCTACTTGATTGCATCTTAGCAGTCGCAACGTGTCCTTGTCTTATCTTTTCCCAGTTAATTGTACACCTACCTAAAAACTAATGCTGTCCGATCCAACAGTCCTGCAATAAATCCTCCTTCATAATGTTTAAGAGGTGTTGCTATAACCTTGTGGTTACCTTGGAGGATGTAGTCTGTGCTGCTGTTGAACTGTTGCATCAAACAGTGAGGTGTTTTTTATTATTTAACATACACTCATTGATATAAATGGGGTGAAAAAAATAAGAGAAACACCAACTAGGCCAAATCATAAGGCTAAGGTTACGTTAATACACTTTAAACAAATATTCAAATGACTCTAATATGTAAGTATGTGTTATAATCTTATATTTTAGCTGCTTCACTATTTTATATATTAGATTCAAGTTAGAATTTGTTCCACTTGCTTGTTTTTCTTTTAGACATATCTTTTTTTATATTTATCCTTAAGCACAGTTTAAGGGAGTCTGATATCTAAGATTTTCCGTCGTGCACATGACAACAAAGAACTTGAACTTTTTAGTTATGTAGCTAAATTGTCAAATCTGTATTCCTCTGAATCTGAGCAGAGAAAACCAAAAGCGGACTCTCTACTTGCAGTGTTTTGGTATAACGTGCATTTAAACGACCCTCGGACCCTCTGACGTCATCTGTATGCACCCGTTAAGTCTGTATATCTGTGGGGAAGCTTGTTTTTTAGTTACTGTTGTATCCCAGAAATCAACAGCTGTTTTATTGTAACCATCTCTCTGGACGCTCAGAATAGATCAGGTCGTCCCGACAACGTTGATCAGCTGCCTGAGTATCTGCTCCAGACTCATGTTAGCAGTCTGACTTGGCAAACTTATTTGGCTTCTACAAATCTGAGAGATATTTACTGCATATGTCTCGAGCAGTTTTTGGTTTACTCTGCAGTGAGACGCAGAGGGAATAAAATAACTCCTGAGTTTGTTTCCACATCACAGGACTGCAGAGCTTACTGGATGTCTCATCGGTCTGTCTCTGCAGAACCAATGTTCCTCTGCTTAACGAGTTAAGACCTCTCCGGGGAAATGAACAATTAAAGTGGTGGCAGAATAGTTTTGATTCTTAATTATCTGAGCTTACTCCGATGATTGACATCCCTCCGTTTAAACTTTTAAAAACTGTAATAATTGATTTGTTTTTCTTCCTCTTCACAGAAAAAGGTGGACGCCTTCGTCAGCACCGTTCACCTGCCCCACCCCTTCAAGACGGAGACCAACACAGTCTTAGTTTTCACCGAGGTAAGAACTCTAACTTTTCTCCCTGAATCTTAATTTCACATCCAATTGATTGCCTTGCTGTTGATGAATTGCTTTAATATTGTCTGAACGTGATTCAGATGTGCAGCATCTATTTATTTGTCGCCCCCGTTGGTCTGTAACGAATGGGTCTCAGATGTTTTGATCACAGGCAACCAACAAGCAGGATTTGATTAATATTCCCATCTGGCAGCTCAGGTTGTGGGTCGTAAATTAGATGTTTCATGTTAACGACCGTAATGAATGAGACTTTGACAAACCCGGATCAGGTTTAACATGTTTCTCTCTGCAGGATGCTAATCAAGCTCAGGTAGCCAAGCAGAACGGAGCCGCGTATGCTGGAGGAGCAGAGCTCATACAGGCGGTGAGTTGGTTGAATAAAGATGCATTTACATTTTTATATACACTTATTATGACATTATTATGTTTTATCATCTTCTCCGGAACTTTATTGTAACAGTATGAGCTTGTTACAAGGTCCAATCAAAGTTAAGCAAACAAATTAAGACCTTAAAGTTTTTCTTTTATACATTTAAAGACTTTTTCTTTTATACATTTAAAGACTTTTGTTAGATGTAATGCATAACAGCTGGAGCACAGACTTTGATTTGAATATTAGTTTTATTATTTTTAAAATGCTACTTTGCAAACAGTTGATATTTTGTGAGAAAATATTAAATATTGTTATTTAGTCTGCAGAGAGAGATCTTCTTAGAGTTGATGCTCTTTTTCAAATTCTACAGTCAAACACGCTCAAACCTCTGATCTGTAAAACTGCCGCGGTCACATGGTCAGTCTTTAGGGCCTTGATCTAAACATTGTCTGCATTCAGAGCGTGTGTTGACACTGACGGAGAGCTGCAGCTGCTGCTTCTGCTTTATGGGCGGTGTAAACGGTGTCAGGCAGCATGGTTGTAGTTTTTTAAGCAGGTGAAACCTAGTTTTTCCTCCTTTTGTTTGTTTCAGACAGGACTTGAATCAGTCAATTAGTCACTGTATTCAACAGCAAAGGGAAAACACAAAGCACATGAACACATCGTAGAGATACAAACAAGGAAGAAAAGAATATGAATATATTTAGATTTGGGTGCTTATGTCACATTTTCATCACAGAGTTAAGAGATTTCAGAGGGTGTTAAAGTGCTTTTGTATCAGTTAGTTTTAGCCAATGGTACTTTTATATACAGTTTACTACGTAGTATCAGCTGATAGTAATTTAATATTTATATATATTAGACTGTAAATAACAGTTTTTGCAGCTAAAATATTTAAAATGGAGCCGGATAGCTGCTGTTTGTCATGTTCATTTATTACTCGGCTGCTAAAACATAAACAATGATTTAAAATGTTGTCAGAAAATCAAACGGGATTCACACACGCACACGTATCAGATTCAAACTGTAAATCTCTCAGCACCTGTATACTTCTTTCATTATGTGCAGCTCATTTGCACGTCTCCCTGCAGGAGTCTTTTAATCGAATCACATTTGATTCATTTTTTTCAGATCTTAGACGACGAGATCTCAGCCGACTTCTACGTCGCGGTGCCGGACATCCTGCCGAAGCTCGTTCCTCTGAAGAACAAACTGAGGAAGAAGTTTCCAAAGAGCAAGAGAGGTAAGGTCAAGGCTGAAGGTCTGAACAGACTGTAGTGAAGCTGAACCTGCAGACGATTTTAGGATTTAAAAACAACCACGTGTCCAAAGTGTAAACGCCTTCACGTCTCCTCTCTGTCGTCTCTCAGGCGCCGTCAGCATCCACATTCCCAAGATGTTGGAGTTGTTTAAAACAGGATTCGAGATCCGGGTGGAGAACGACTGCTACGTCAGGACGCAGATAGCGATGGTACGTCTCAGCACGCTGCTGCAGAGAGAAGCACCCAGAGTGATTGATTATTGGAGCTGATAGAGAAATGTGAGGGAGACACTGAGAGGAGGCTCTCAGGGTCCAGAGGAGAGGAAGAGTTACTGTGTAAATAGTGCAAGTTAAGGTTGTCAAAGTGTAGAAAGAAGTCCTGATTAGATAAGTTTTAGTTTGTATTCTATATAACTAATAAACTCATAAAATGTGTTCACCCTGAGGAGGATGTTTGAGAGTATTTAGGCACGAAAAACTATTTTAAATCTGATTATTTTTGTCCCCTTGTGTGCGTGTGCGTGTGTGTGCTCCTACATTTGAGCTTCCACCAGGATACATTTTGAATTGCCAAAGATGATAATGTCTTTTTAAATAGCTTCAGTGAAGTGTTGCACTCATTTTCTTGGTATTTTTATGTTTTGCACCATCTTTATGACGTTTAAATGCAGAAATCACAAAATAATTCACCATTTTTAGAAAGAAACATTTTTGTTCCTAGGTCTTATAATATAATACTATACTTGAAAATATAAACTCACTAGATCAATTTGAAGGCACCACATTTTGACTGTATTCATTGTGTAAAAAAAAAAAAAAAAAAACTACAAACAGCTGATTACATGAATATAAAATGTAAAAATGAAAACAAGGAAAAGCAACATATTGTTGTATAAATCCATGTTGTTTAGCTGCAGTAGTAACGCTCTTTCCTCTCCTCTGCACAGCTCGACATGACCAAAGAACAAATCTTTGCCAACCTGCGAACGATCCTGCTGGATGTTTGCTCCCACCGACCGGCCGACATGGGTACGTTCATAAAACCAACACTTTCCCTCTGTCAGCAGCTGATAAACTCTCCCTCTCTGTTTTGACAACTCTTCAGTATTAAATAGCAGATTGTTGATTGATTTTCATTCACCAGAATGGTTGTTGGGAGACAGAAAGCTTTTTTTTTTTTCCCCCTCCGTCCTTGGATCCGATTACAGCTCTGTAGTGAGCCTGGTGGAGGCAGCAGGGAGACAACGTGCCAGCACAGCGTTCTGTGTATTTTTAATAGGATTGCTTTATTTTTTTTTTTTTTTTTTACCCCAAAATTAGAGCGAGTAGTCCAGACACCTTTCTCATCACTTTGCAAATCCAAATTGATAAAATCACATAAAAAAAATGTGCATTTCATCACATCTAACTTATTTTTATTGTTACCAAAATAACATTAATGCAATGAGGTTTCAAATCAATCTGCATTTAGACTGCAATACCACACAGCAGAAAAAATGCAAACGTTTTGCTAATTGATTTCCATAATGTACAGGAATGAATGGAAGCTAATGGCTGCATAACTTTTATAGCATGCGTTCAAAGACGGTCAGCAAAACGTATAAAGTATCCATGATTTGTAGTGAAGGAAACCAGAAACAGAACTTTGTTACGGTCCTTTAAACACTGATGGAAACTCCTCTCAGTATGAGCTGCTTTCAGAACGCTGGACTTTATTCCCTTTTGTGATCTTCCGTACGTTCTCTTCCTCTCCGCTCCATAATAAGATGCAGAGTGTGATCATCAGCTAATGGACCCCCATTAGAGGCAGAGGCTTTTAAATGATCTGCGCTTTAATTGATTCTGAGCCCGCTAAATAAAATGTCATTAACGGCGCCGAAGTAAACTGCAGCGCTTTCACAAATGCTGATTGGAGGACGCGGTGGCCCTTTGTGACCTGGAACCTCTCGTATCAACAGCTCTTTAGGATCCCATTCATCTTGGATCTCTCTCTTGAGGAGCGTGTTGCCACTCAGGCGTTTGTCTCCTCAGCCGGCCTGAATAACGAGCTTTATTACTCCCGTTCTCCTCCTGTGGGGGTGCAGGGTGGGCTCTGACCACACGTGGATCCTACTGCAGTCTGTTTGAACAAAACCTCCTCGTTCAGGTCGTTCAGTCAAATTTCCAAAACAACTTTTTGCCAAAACGGCTCCCAGATTGAGACCCAACCTTCCGTGCAAACGCATGAGCACCAAGTTAAATTAAGTAAAATGATGCAGCATAAACAAACGAGTCCAAAGCAATAACCTTATCCCTGTAATGTTGTCTACGTGCCCCAAGTCTCTTTTAAATCTTTGATTAAAGAGCCGTTATTCAAGTGCAGCATTCCATGAGTTCTCACAATGATGAAGCTGCAGTGCGGGACCTTTATATAATATTAATAAAGGTCGTCAACATTCGAGGGGAAAGCTCTCCGTGTTCTCTAGTGTTTGGAGTTGTGTCTGTATAGAAGTTCCTGCAGAGTTGCGTCGGAACTGATGCATTTTACCAACCAACCAAATCTTATTTTTACTCAAAATGTATACGTGAGTAAATATTTTGCAGCAAAATCAGATTGTTTACAGTTTATTCAACCTTGATTTCTTTATAATGCATCTAATAATGAACTTGTTTCTTCAAAGGGCTTTTGCAAAAGGCATTAAAAGTAGTCAGTGAATATGAGATGTGAGTTAATAGTTACTTACAATCCCTCTTAGTCATTTAGGAGATTAGTTTATCGTCGTCTTCTTGCTTCCTCACAGAACGTTTTGTTTGAACGCCCTCTGTCGTTTCAGAGAGCAATGCAGCAAACGGATCAGATGCACTGTTGATAAAATATTTATTCATTTGAAATCTTATAAATACTGGGGCTTATTTTTGGCAGATACAGATTTTCAAATGGAAATGATTCCATACATCTTCCAAATCATCTCAGTATCGGATCCTATGATGTAACAGTCATTACTTACTGTTAATCTTTATTATACATATTAGCACTTTATAAGCATAGCACATGCTTAGCCTCAAAGCCTGCAGAAATGAACAGTAATTCCTAATTCCTTTTGTGCGAACAGGAGTATAAATAAAGCTTTAAAAAGTCCTTCAGAACTTTCTGGATCCAAACACGAGTGGCTTGTTTCTCGTCTCAGGGCCAAACTCTTCCCTCCAACTTTCACCTCAAAGATTGTGAGGTTTTTGAGATGCGAGTTACCAAACAAACAAATCCAATGAGACCAAAACAAGGAAAGAAACCCAGCAGCAGCTCTCTGTAAACTTTGAGTTTGTGCACTTTCCGGCTGGTTGAACCCTGTGGGACTCCTCGGCGCTCACCCTGGAGAACGTTGCTGCTCTGCTGAACCCTCTCCTGAAACGTGTCAGTCAGTGACTCGTTCCGGCTCCGTGATTCTCATCTTCTCATCCAGCCACCTGGGCTTTTCCTGAAGCTCTTGTCAGCAGAGAGTCCTCTTTGAGTTCATGCCAGCAAACATTACGCAGCAGTTCAAACCTCCGACAAGAGGTGCTCAGGGACTCCGGGGCAGAATTTAATTTCCTCTGCGCCGTGTAGTCAAGGATCAAGACGTGAATACTTACTGTTTGAGTAGCCGAGGTTCTGTGTTTATGTCCTTTAATGCGTTTTAAAGAGTCATTTGGGCAGAAGCTAATGGCTGCAGCGTGGGCAGAAAACAAGAGGAAACCTCACAGAGAAACGCTTAAAAGGGAGGAGAGAGCGCTTAAATGCACCGTGTGGGTGATGAGGAGGGGGAAGAGAAAAAGGAAAAGCCCAGGGGGGTTATGGGAATTATTCATGACAAAAAGCACAACCATGTGCTGATGAATAAAGAACTGAATGCAGGAGACAACAGGGGAAGAGAGGCTGAAATAAGTTAAAGGTAAACACGTGGGAGAATAAAAGACTGCAGGAGGTTCCTGCATGTTTTTAAATAAGAGACATGATGAGTGGGAGGGAGATGGAAGGCAGCTGTTTAACATCATCTCATGCAAACATCTGACGCGCAGCGTGATGTGTATTAAATGTTATATATAACGTCTCAAAGCATATTTATACAGGAGCGCTTCTATAGAGCCGCTGTGGAAAGGTTTAACAGGATTATAGCGGTTTAATATATGAAGGTAGATGTCGTTCAGTCAGCTCACATGTGACGGAGGTTTCTCTCTGAAGGTTGCCACAGAAACACTCATTTCATTCATCCTATATGTTTAGGGATGTATATAAATGCTCGGAAAATCTAAATCTTTATTAGACAGTTGGAGGAACTGACGTAGTTTAAAGAGCGAGAGAGTCGGTGTCGGGCAGATGGGTCATGCAAACACAGGACTTTCACCCAGAAGACCCGTGTGAAATCAAGTCCACGTTGACTTATTTAAACATAGTTTTGTTACATAACTTCTGTACTTAAGGAACGCCGCCTACGTAACAAACCGCATGTTTCCTTTTAACAAAGAAGTTTATTTTGAAAGGAGACTGTATGCATGTAACGAGCAGAAACCGTACGTTTCTTGTGAACATGGAAGTTTATTTTGAAAAGATCCTATTTATGTAATGTGCAGAAACTGACACACCGTCCCTGACGAGTCCTAAACTGACACGAGGGTGAAAATAGATCATCGTCTGTATTTTAAGAGCTGGTAGTGAGAATGTGTTTGCATACTGGACCGTGATTGGCTCCCAACTGTTTGTGATGTCACAAGTCCTGCAGGGTGATTTAACAACAAGCAGAAAGGATTCATTTCAGTGTCATGTTTCATTTTGTTTTCATTTCAGTCTGATTTATGTGTTTTTAATCACGTTGTTTGGTCTTTAACCGTCTTTTGAAAAGTGTTGTATAAAGTTTACTTTTGACTTTACTCCTCTTATCCCCCCCCACATATTAAATCTCTTTATAATAACACAGTTCCTCCTCCTCCTCTTCCTCAGGACCCTTCATCGAGCGGGCGATCATCGCCAGTCAAACCAGTGAAGCTCTGTGGTTCAAGAGCGAAGACGTTCTACCGAAACCAGCAGAGGAGAAGGAAGAATGACTCTGATTGTCCTCAGATTGTAAATATATATATACTCACTGTGTTGAATAAAGTATTTGTTCTCAGTTTGGCTCCTGAGTTCTGGTATCTATTGTTTAAAAATGAAACAAATCAAAAAAGGTCCCAGGAGAGAAAAAGGACAAAACATCAGAAGGTGACCAGGAGAGAAAAGTGACTTTTATTAATAATCACACAAAGGAAACGACGGCAACATAAATCAGACGATACTGGAGGTCTAAAAAGAGGTCAGAGAAGGTTTGTGTATTACCTGAATTATTTATTTAAGTATTTAAAACCAAGCTTTTTACTCCCATAGCCTTTCAGAATTTATTTATTTTTTTAATTTCTCTCCATCTATTTTACTTTAATAACCAAACATTAACTCAGAAATCTGCACATTTTGACTTGTATTTTAATCTGGACTTTTATCTTTTTCAATCTAAAAAGCTATGAAACAATATAAAACCTGCTTTTATCTTTATAAAATATGAATTGTTTTCTCTACATTTTGATTTAAAGGGAAAATATAAAGTGATCTGAAAAGAAAAGTGATTCATTCATGTGAAGTTTGGTGATAAATCATGAATCCCTTACATTGGATGAATACTTTTCACAGATGAGTCCAAACTGTGATATTTTAGACAATAGAAATCTTCCAACTTTATGTCAACAGTTTGTGTTTTTCTCGTTCAGTAGTGGTTCACAACTCGGAGTCCGGGCGCCAAAGATCACGGGGAATGTGCCAGATTTTCTCTGCTCTGAGGTTGTAAAAATGTAATAAAAATATAAGCAAAATTAACACACCTACTGGATTAGTTACACAAAAGTCCGTATTTTAAAATATTTTAAAAATACATTATTTTTTACAGTCAATAAATGGCAGGCTACTTTAAAGGCTACTCCGTTAGACTTTTCTGGTTAAATAAAGGTAAATAAATAATAATAATTGGCCACATTCTATTTCACCACAGTGATTCTGCACAGTGGCAAGAAAGGATCTGGCTACACTGATATTTTAAGTATTATACAAATTATAAATGAAGATTCTCAGCTATTCTTAGACACAAGTTTGAGGGAATTTCAAGGAAAATGAATATAAGTGGTAGATGTAGTACCGCCGTCTGGACACCAGGAGGCGGTGTTGACGCAGCCAGACCTGCTGACACTAGAAATGAATTGAAGGATTCCTGCAACCTGTTGCAGCTAAAAACATCAGAAATATGAGCAATGTTGCCAAAGTAGAAGTTTGATTTCCTTTTAAAACACATTATTATTATATATTTGTATATGAATGTATTCTTATCACTTTTTTTTAGTCCTTGTCACTCTTTTTACCACTTGTTTGTTGTCCCTGTGATGACTTTTTGCATCTCTGTTTAGTAATACATGACGACTGATTACTACTAATAAATACTACTGATTACTACCAATAATAACATCAGTAATGTAAGAACTATTATGGTATTAGCAGCAGTAATAGTCACAGAAATTGGAATAAGAATAATAGTAGCTCTTATCTATCATTTTTGAATTTTTTACAATAATACTATTTTGCCCTGGAAGTTACCTTTATTTTATTTGGTTTATTATTATTATTTGTATTTTTACTTTTTTATTATTATTTTATATCTTTTATTTTATTACTATTTTTTTTAGTTTTTATTATTATTTTCAATGTAGTCCCAAGGATTGTTTGGTGTGGGTGGGAGGTGATTGTATACATGTTTTTTTACGTTTTTTATTTACATACTATACTTTTACAACATACTACAACTGTTTTATGGCATACTATACTCCTGACTTCTTTCGACACTAAACTACAACTTTTTTCAAGTAAACATTGCTATTAATTTGTATATTAGGGATGTACTCTTTCATAATGTATCTTTCACCCTTATACATTATGTGTTTGAAACTTTCAAGATCTATGTTGATGCAGCAGAAAGTGTAGTTTGCCTTTGTGATGTCTTAACTCCCTCAAACACTAAAAGTTAAGATTTTTTTCTTGAATGACATATTTATTAATTCATATTTAGGATTAAAAGTCTGGAGTTAAACCAGCTGATTGAAGCTTCAACTGAAAGCATTTCTTTTTATATGAGTTTAATCATTTTGTTTCTGTCTCCGTGCCCTTATACGGTCAAGATTTGCTCTTTAAACCCCCAAACAAGCATCATTTCAGTTCTCCACACATCATCAGGTGTCTTTGTGAAGGAAAACTCCTGATGTTTGATGCCCTAAACCTCAGCGAGAGTCCAGACAAAGTCTTTTCAGACTGTGTGTGTGTGTGCAGGTTGATATTCAGTGAAGGTTTGAGATAATCTGGTCTTTATTGGTCCCTGTGGGGAGATCAGCCTGCTGCTGTCAGAGACTGTCAGAGGATCAGTAAAGAAAAGAGAGAATAGTAGAAATGATTAAACGGACCTTTTGACATGCAGGAGCTTTAGAAGAGTTGTTAATGTCAGTTTAAGTCATTCCCATTCATGTATTCTGTTTGAGATCTGTCTATAATGTCAATCTGTTTTTCCTTAATATAGTTTCATCATTGTTATTTATTTTTCCTCTGTTGCTCCTCCTGATGTTTCCTCCCTTTTCTCTTAATATGACTTGGCTTTACTTGTATTGTATTTCCAAACTGGCAACCTTGGACTTCAAAGAGTCTCCAGAGGATTTGCAGCTTTTCTGTAATAAAGAATCAGTTGAATTCTCTCCTGAAAAAAACCTTCAACACGTCAATTATATTAATAATATATAAAAATGCAATAGAGACATATATATTATTTTTATATTTCCATATTCTGTCATACATGATATGAACAAATCTTAATAACCAGGGTTCATTAGGACACCACTGGAGTCGGGTATCGGGAGGTCACTTTGTTGAAATGATAATTGACCTTTGACCCCCGTTAAGACAGAGGGAATTTGCTTTACAGCCCACAGCTCCTAAATGTTTAGGATGTTTACATAATAATACAATTTTAAGAAAATAAAGCGTGGGAGATGGACGATTTTAGTCAATGAAATTATTATTTTCATAAGAGATTAATTGTTTGAGTCATTTTTCAGGCAAACATTTGCTTGTTTCAGCATCTTAAATGTGATTATTTGCTGCTTTTCTCTGCCTTTTATCATTTAAAACTGAATATTATGGAGTTTTGGACTCTTGGTTGAAAAAATCAAGACATTTAAAGACGCCATCATGTATCAAGTTTGACCTCAACGTCGGAATAAAGTCTATTATCAGCATCAAAATGAGAAAACGTTGATTTATTCGGACTGAATTCTGGTCACGTGGACTCGTCTGGGTTCCCAGACTGGAGGTCAAGGTTCACCCACATCTGGGTTCTAAATGGTTTCAGGGTTTCAAACAGCAGCTTTGAACCAGCAGGAAGAAATAAAGAAACAAAGAATGAAAAATTTGTTCAAAGGCAGAACTGTCTGTGAGTTTTTGGCCGAGGACAAAAGGGCCGAGTGGAGATCAGGTTTCTGTCATGTGACACTGAGGAATCTCAGTCCTGCACTCCCTCTCATTAAACGGTACACTCCCAGACACACTGCAGACATCCCATAATACTCTGCAGTTATTAAACACCCTTCAGCTACTGTGAAAGATACTGTAGCTCCATCAGAAATCATGCTACACGTCTCTATGTGATTATTAATGAAATACACTGCACCGGAGATCTCAGTTAAATGTTTGCAGTTTATTGTGTGAAAACAGATGTTCATAAAAATAACCATTAAAGTAACATAAAGTAACCATAAACTGCCACCAGGGGCGTGATAGTGATGTAAAGAGGATTAAAATACCAATAAAGTTTGTTTAAGTTGCTTTAAAATCATTAATAAAACATGTTTAAGTGATTCAAGTGACATTAAATCATACAGAAAGTAGAATAAAGTCAGAATTGAGCACATCAGACACAAGTTTGAATATTTTAATGACTCAAGAAGTAATAAAAAAGCCCTTCATCAGTTCAATAATGAATCAGATTCTCCTGAACTTGTTCACTTTCTTTTCTACGGTGTTTAAACCTTTACATGGGTATTATCTATAACAAGTGTTCTTTTCACGGCTTATTTTATTTTTCAAGCGTATAGTGACCTTAAACTACGATAAAGTTCCTACAAAATATACATATATTATCATTAAAGACAGTATATCACATCTAAAGTATACGGAATTGGATTTTTGTTGCTCTAATAACATTATATGAATATCATAATAAACATTATGGTGATGAACAAAATTTAAAATTTTCAGAATAAATGCCAAACTTATTTAATTTAACAGGATAAGAATATTATATAAATAAAGAGAGAGAGAAAAATAGTTAAAGGCACCATAAACACACCATACAAAATCTGCATAAATAAGTATTATTTACAGACACACTAGATGATTCTAAATCTATATTAAGGTATAAAAAGTATTATTTACAGACAGTGAGTACATATTAAGGTAATATAATAAAGATAAAATATTGGAGTAAAGTACAAACTTCCTGAATGTGATGATTCAAATAAAACAATATTAAGATTTTAAGTTTCTCTTCTGGTGGGTGATGGACAGAATCAATTAGTGTTCATTTAAAAGAGTATATAAGTCGATTAAATTAATATTTTTGGTCATGTTCTAAGCAAAGGTTTACTTAAAACATGTTGGTATCCGTAGTTCATTTTCTTGAAATGACACGTTTGACCTTTGACCCCCATAAAGACAGCATTACTGCTGCTAAATGTTTAGGAAGTTTTACATGCTGAGGTCAAAGTTCATGTATATGTTGATTAAAACAAAATCATTTTTCTAAAGAAAATAGTGGTTTCTGTTCTGGTCGACGATGGAGAGAAACAATTTCTAAAACTATTAGTCAATTAAATTATTATTTTTATAACATATTAATGGTTTCAGTTTTTAAGTTAACATTTGCATGTTTCAGCGTCTCAAATGTGAGTATTTGCTGCTTTTCTCTGCTTTAAATATTAATATAAATTCAATATTCTTTGTAGTTTTGGACTGTTGGTTGAATAAAAGAACAAGCACAGATGTTTCTAAATAATATAATAAGGAATACAATAAAGACAAAATGTTAGAGTTAAGTAAATCTAAACTTGTCTGTGATGATTAAATTAAAACAATTTTAAGATTTTAAATTTCTGTACTTGTCGGAGATGGACAGAAACAATCGTTGACACTATAAGTAAAATTAAATTAATATTTTTATAACATATTAATCGTCTCAGACAGTATTTGCTGCTTTTCTCTGCTTTAAATATGAATATAAATTCAATATTTTGTAGTTTTGGACACATTAAATGTTTCTAAATATGTAATAAAGGAATAAAATAAAGACAAAATGTTAGAGTTAAGTAAATCTAAACTTGTCTGTGATGATTAAATTAAAACCATTTTAAGATTTTAAGTTTCTGTTCTGGTTGGCGATGGACAAAAAAATATTAGTAAAGTAATTTAAATAAATATTTTATAACAAGTTTGATCCTTTCAGCGTCTTAAATGTGAGTATTTGCTGCTTTTCTCTGCTTTAAATATTAATGTATATTCATTATTTTGTAGTTTTGGACACATTAAATGTTTCTAAATATATAATAAAGGAATAAAATAAAGACAACACATTAGAATAAAGTGACACTGAGGTGGAAAACACATTTATTATTCTTGTGAAATGATTTTAATGTTGGTATCTGGGAGGGAGGTGGAGGTGGAGGAGAGGTGGAGGTGGAGGTGGGACGTCCTCCTTCCTGGAGAGAGGAGGGGAAGAAAAAAAAGAAGAAAAAGAGGAAGGAGAGGAAGAGGAAGGAGAGGAGGAGGAAGGAGAGGAAGAGGAGGAGGGAGAGTGTTTTTGCGCCTCCAAGAAGTGACTCCAAAGCATCCAGCAGGAGCACAAAGTGGTGTTTTAGGGCAGAAAGAGGGAGAGAGAGGGGAGAGAGACCTCTGAGCACCTTGCATCTGGATATTCACTCAGTATTTAGTCCACTGGCAGAGTTTAGAGCCAGAGGACGGAAGGAGAGAGAGAACAGAGAGAGAAGGAGGAGGAGGAGGAGGAGGACACTTCTTCTGCTCCAGGGTTTTCCAGCGGGACTGCGCCGCATTCTTACCCGGTGCGCAGAGCTCAGGAGTCGGACCCGGTGCGCTCCGTCTCCCCCCCTCCAGCTGGTTCTTTTTTTTTCCCTCTTCTTGCACATAATGCATCGTGAGAACTGCTTTGACTGCGAGCCTGAGAGATAAGCACGGAGCACATCTTGCGTTTTTTTTTTTTTTTTTTTTTTTTTTGTGGATTTAAAGCCCTTTTTTTGGGGGGGCTGCGACCATGGAGCATGCATGGTGGATGTCTGTCGGTGCTCTGCTCGGGATCCTCTCCGGATCTCTACACGGTGGGTGTTTATACTTTATATAATAGTTGTTATATAGGTCAGGGGTTACCAGGGACCTCCGTGCAGCCTCACACCAACATTTAAAGACATTTAGTTCCATATTGGACACTTTCTTTGCAGGAATGTGTCCAGATCTTACAGGGGAGTCTTTTATCTCTTCCATTTGAAACAGTTTCCACTGACTTGAAGGCAGCAGTGAATGTGTTCCTCAAGTTTCCCAGGACACCCTGGAAGTCCCTCAAGGACCCCTGGAGCCTTGAGGGACCTCCCTGCTATGAGGAGCTTTGCAGAATTTCCCATCAGAGAAAGTGAATTTGAAAAGCTTCATTTCTGAATGAGCATCTGTGATGAAGCATTGATCTGTTTATGATGCAGAGAAGGCAGCACTCTCTATCAGATCTGTCTAGAAAGCATGCTTAGGTGACTTGCAGGATAAAACTAATCTAAATTTAGTTAAAAAGGTGAAAGTTTTCATGGTTAAAAACATCATTTCAGTGACTATATTTCAACCTTGAGGTAGGACGCTGAAATATAAACATTGCAATGCTGTTGTCTGAATCCTAAATGTATTAAAAACCTTATTTAATCCACATTTGAGAGACAGAAGTGAAGTCAAACTTCAGAGTTGGTTAATGAAAGTCAAACTTCCACTTTTGGGCAAAAAAATTGAACTTCTTCACTACAATCCCCCATTACAAGACTCTTTCACACCAGACAAAAATATAATTTAACATCATAAAAGTGGAGATTTAACTCTTTATGATTCTGGGAAAAGAACCAGCTTGTTCGAAAGCATTGATTTGCTGATTTGCAGGTGAAAACTTGGATGTGTTTTCTCCAGTTTTCCAGTTGTTTCAACAGTTTTTCAGTGATTATATGTGAACTTGTAGGTAGGACATGCTTCACATTGAGATACAGTCATTTTAATGCAACACTTTTATGTATCTTAGACATTCAAAAAGACATATTTTTGGCCCAAATGTTTTATCTTTGGACCTGCAAATCACCAAATCAATGCTCCATCTTGATAGAAGAGCAGTCTCATTAAATTAAAGAGCATCCATGCTGGAAAACATTCAGTTTCTTGCTTCATTATAAACCAAAATAACCTCCCATGAGTGAGCCTGTAACCTACTTCATGGATGATATTTCTGCAGATTCTCTCATTCAACAGACTGCAGACGAACATGAACAGAACAGAAACACGTGCAGTGAACTTGTTGTCTGAGTCGACCTGTTGTTCATTCTCACCGCTTCCTTAAATTTTCCCAAACACGTCTTTTGAAAGCGGCCTCTGTGCCCTTTTATTTATTTCACTTTTAAATATTCATAGCTCTGCATCAAATCTAAAAAGGTCTGATCCGTGCACCGCCACAGTGTTCCCATCAGAGGGGCTCTACCGCTCCAGCCTGTCAGCATGTGAATCTAAAGCAGCTGTTTCTGAGCTGACCCACTCAAGGCTTCACCTCTCTGCTCAAATCAAAACCCCGGCTTGTTAATATCACAGTCTGATATCTGCAGGAGGGGAAAGATGTCCAGATCTGACATGTCAAAGTATTTCTGCTCACATTTGTTTTATTTTCTAACCCTGAATCATTAGCATCCTCTCTCGGCGTGCGTCCAATCTGCTTGGCAGCACTTGCCTCGATAAAATTCAAACTTTCATGAAGACGACCCTCACGCCTCCCTCCGCAGAAACACAGAGCACGTTGGCGTCGGCGAACCAGAGCAGAGAAACATTATAAATGTTAGAAATGTTATCGACATTAAGAGCTGCAAGAGATGGATTGGATGGATGCTGAGATGAAGAGAGGACTGGTCTGTTGCTGTTTCTGTTCACGTTCATCTGCAGAGATCTCGTCCTTAACAAAACCAGGTTATAGTCTCACTCAAAGGAGGCTGTTTGGGTTTATAGTCAATCAAGAAACTGAACTTGTTCCTGCATGGATCCTCTTTGAATTAGACGGTGAAGTCTTACTGCACTTCTATCAAAATTAAGAATTGATTTGGTGATTTGCAGGTACAAAGATGAAGAATTTATGCTAAATTAAATGTTTTTAAATGTCTAAGATACATAAAACAGTTGCATTTGAATGACTTTATCTCAATGTGAAGCATGTTTTACCTACAAGTTCAAATATAATCACTTAAAAACTGTTGAAACAACTGTAAAAACTTTCACTTTACAACTAAATGTTTCCTACTTTTCGCCTGAGAATCTGCAAATCAATTCTTTCCTGAGACTCCAACAAAACAGGAGGATGAATCTGACTATTTTGAGTTCAAGCTTGTTCTTCCCCGGCACCATAAAGAGTTAAATCTCCACCTCATGATGTAGAATAGAAGTAAAGATCCTCTCAGATGGAGGACGCTCGCTTTACAAACTGTTCTTTCTCTACGGAAGCTGTAAGCTGTCATGAAAGCTTCATTATCGAATATCTCTAAAAGTAAAATGTGGTACAAATATGTGCAGGCCGACATATTACCTCATCTTTTTGATTTTCTTTGATGCCTTTTAATCTTTTCAAGGCTGAGAGGAGTAACTCACTCCGACCAATATCATCATTAGCTGATGAGAAACCATCTATAGAGTTTGATATCTTGAGATTCTTCAATCCTCGTCCACTTTTGTGCCAAACCTCCATTTAAAAGTTCGACTTTTTTAGGATTTTCTTGAAGTTCTTTCCCTCCCGTCAAACTGTGTGACAGCCAAAACATGAATGAATATGTGGAGTCAGAGGCATCGATGCAGAGTCAGGCTTTCAGTTTTTACTCTAAACTAAACTAAAGTTTGAAACTGCAACAGTTCACTTTTGGCTTCCTTTGGAGTAACTCCATACGAGTGTTTCAAATACTTATTTTAGCGACAGTTCAAACAGGGAAATGAACTCACTTTTGTGACATGTTTTGGCAAAATCTGAAATTCTTTCGGTCTCTAAACTTTGAGTTTTTTTATGCACCCTGGAAGTATAAAGTTATGCCAGGAATCTCTTTTCGCACACTTTGCATAAACAAAATCTTAAATATAATCCATTTTCTTAATAAAATCTGCAAACTGGATTACAATGACTTCATACTAAAATAATGAAAATGATAAAATGATGCCTCAGAGTCAAGCAGAGAGTTAAAAAATGATTAAAATCTGAGATGAAAAATAGTTTTTTTTGTAACTGTTTTCTTGTTCACGATAAAGAGACAACAGTGTAAACATTCTCGCTCTCTGGTGTGAGAATCAAATCTGTAACTGTGCTCTTGTTTTGTGAATCCGTTGTGGTAAATGTTTACCTCCTTCTGTTCCCTCTTCCCTCCTGAGACGGCTCACGTTTCTCCCGTCTGGTTGCGTGAGGCTCAGACTGGCTGTGAGGCGTCCGTCCGTCCGTCCGTCTGTCGGTGTTTTCTAAACATTTAGCCTCAAATTGAGCAGAAATAATCATCAGCGCTCTGCCATTTCAGTGTAAAGGTCACATATTTGATTTATTTGAAGCCCTATGACACGATACGCTGCATTATAAATGTGGCTTGATGCTCAATTTACAGAGAAACAATCATTTCTGATTATGAGTTGTTATATCAGGTGTTCAGTCAAAGCAGGTAAAAGTCATAATCAAGGATTTAATGTGCCCTTATCATGAAATAAGTCTAGTTTGGTATTTTTTATAGATTACATTACCTGCAGTTTTGTGGGAACTTTCCCTTTAGAGATTTCTGCTAGCATTAGCAAAATGCTAACACATGCACGACATTCAGGAACATTTTATTCTTGCGTCTTTTCACTCGTGCCAAGGCGATGCCATCCATAAGTGTTGATGCTTTAACACTTATGGAAGCCAACTAACTATGATGTTTTTTACTAACCATAACCAAGTACTTTTGTTGCGTCTTTTGTTGTTGTTTTGTTCAAATTTTCTAGTATTTTCAAGTCAAACCTTGATGTTTTTTAACTAAACCTAATGAAGTTGCCTTACGGCCATTTTCCCTGAAACATAACGAGGTCTTGAGGAGGAAATTTGTCGATACAGTATGGATCCAAGCTCCTGTTCACACACAAATGTTCCTGAACTGCATATATACCTGTTTTAACATAGTCTTATTTGTTTACTTGTTAACCATATTTTTATTGTACATTTTCACATTTCTATTTTTAAATTATGACTTTATTATTACAAAGTTTGTCATTTACTGTAACGCACCAATGAATCACAAAGACAAATTCCTTGTATGTGTAAGATAATTGGCAATAAACATCTTCTGATTCTGATTCTGATTCTGATGTGTGAAAGCGACTTTTTATATAAAGAAAAATGTTTCATATGAACTCGTCAAACTCAATCAAACATTCAACAACTCGCTGAACATTCGTGGTCATATATGTAAATGTGAATCCCTGTAACATGTAACCTTTCCAAACGCTTTAAATCAAGGAGATTTTTCATTATTTGTTCTTGGATTATTCTCCTTTCTGGGATTTAGAATCTGTTCAGTCACTAATTTTCTCTCTGTCAGTGTAACAGCGACACACGCATGACACAGATGGTTGACAGCAACAGATTTACATAATCCCTGTGATCATGACTGGACTCTAACTCTCTCTCTCTCTCTCTTATTCATCACAGGAGCTTGTGTCTTGGAGGGATCGCTGTATGCGGTAGGTGAACCCGTCCTGTCTTGTCCTATTTCACCATCGCTGGTTTCACTGGCTAAGATTTCTTTCTCCGTCCGCTCTCAGAATTAGGATCTCGGGTCCGTGTGTGAGGCCTTAATGGGTATCTGCTCATGTATTATTCATAGGGGACATCACCAGGTTAGAACGACTGACGGGTGAAGTCTGTGTGTGTGTGTGTGTGTGCAGAGATAGGTGGTAAAAGCTGTGTGTATTATCAGGAGGGACTGCTGCGTAGATGTAGCAGAGAAGACGTGTCTCATCTATAATGCATGCCTCATTCTGACTCTGTGGACGGTAATGGCGACGAGAGAGAGCAGGATGCAGCTCGACGCCGCCGACGCCTCCCGCTGAGCCGTTCCACTGAAGGTTAGACTCTTCTTCAAAGTTTAGAAAGAAGAAGAAGTTTGTGTGATGAGCTTTGTTCTGCCGGGGATTGGAGAACATTCGGGGTAGTTGCTCTGAGGTGTGAGTTTTATTTTTTTGTTTCTTGTTCTTTTTAAAAAGCTGCTAAAGGATCATCACATCCCGACTCTGTGATGAGCGTTAATGTTTTTAAGTTTGTCGTGTTTTGGCTCGAGGCATCCACAGACGAGACGTGGCCTGGTTTCCTCCTGAGGCCTGACCTCCGTCAGACTGATAACCATGTGCTTTTAAAGTTTCAGCTGGAAAAAGTGCAGTTTGAGACTGAAATTATACCTTTTAGATTAATTTTTCATGTCGGAATCAAAGAAAATTAGCATTTATCCCAGTTTTTTAAAAACTTTAAATCGTTTTTTTTTTTACTTATTTATTATTCTTTACTGTGTTATTACTTATTTACTTATTTATAATACTTGTTTTTTACCATGTCTCGTGTTTGCACTATCCTCTCTGCTGCTGTAATCCTGCAAAATGTCCCGCTGCGGGACTAATAAAGGATTATTTTATTTTATCTTATCTTACTTCCTCAACTCACTGCAACAGTTTTGTGATTCGTTGATATCAACTGTCATCTGTTGCTGATACGTTTGAAGCTTCACAGCTACATCTTCAAGTGAAACTACTTCTCTTTAAACATTTGATATATTTAGATCGTTGTCCTGATCAATAAATTCAAAATTCCACCACCAGAAAAGAGGTCTAATGGCTGTCCAGAGTTTCTAATCCTAAAAACAAAATGTGTAAACCAGATTAAAGTGGAGGTTCTTTGTTTCCAGTGATGTTCTTAATGCTGTTTTCACCCTAAAACACTGAACACTGAGCAGTGAAAGACATCCGTCGTCACCACACGTTGATTCATCCGTCAGATTTCTCCGTTTCCTCTTTATTGGTCGAACCACAACTTTTAAAAGGAATGAAATTTGCTGTTGTGCACTTTACAAAAACACCACTTGTGTCTCGCTGTAACAACTGCTGATCTCTCCTAAAACAGCCTCAAACATGGTTCCCGGCAGGCAGACGCTTTGTTGGTTCCCATGCAGAGTAATGATGAACTCCTGCTGTGTTGTCAGCATAATTACAGTAAAAAAAAAAAAACATACCTGCAATCTTGTAAATGCAGGAGAACACATCCTGCCCCCCCGCCCCGGTGTTACTTATCCCCCGGCTTTGAAGGAGGGTAATTGTTGGAGCGAGGACGCAACGAGTCGGCGTTTTTAGGAGGGAAGAGGAGGAGGAGAAAGGAAAGGAGGAGGAGGAGGATTGTGGGGGGGAAAAAGGAGAGGGCATGGAGGCAGGTGGGACGTCCCAGCATGTTGGAACACAGTCGGGGGTGAAAAGAAAAAGGCCCTTCTGGAGTTCAAAGTGAAGGACTCGTCCGTCCCCCACCCCCCCGACACCTGGAGAGATGGGCAGATAGGAACGAATAGCAGATAAAGACACACCACACAGATTAAAGAGCAGAAACCCTCCGGCTTCTCTGTGTGGTGGAAACAAACCACAGGAGGCACAACAGACGGTGCAGGACGGCAGCAGTGTCCTCTTTCTGCTTTACATTTGATTGGTTTTGGCGTTCGGCTTGATTTATGCTCAATTATAACCACAAAGGTCATTCTGATAATGCTTTATAGATTAATTAAAAAAGGAACAATTATATATGTGAGATAACAGGCATATGAAAACAAAGCTTACACGCATGTTAGGGCAGTAAAACATTTTTTTTCATTTAAACTAATCTTTCCACACTTCTCTGTAGTGTGTGGAAAGATTAGATAAGGTTCTGGTTTTAAGTTTATGAATTAACATGCTCAGAATCAGAATCAGGTTTATTGTAAAGTCGGTTATTAAATGAATAACCGAGGAAATTGCTTTGGCGTTTGGTGCATAACAATAAACATATTAAGAGGAAATAAAAGAAAGTCAGGACCATAAATATAGAATCGAAAACAATTACAATACAAATATGAAAAAGATGCTTTAAAATGTAATATAACAAATATGTACAGCAAATTTCCCCGCTGCGGGACTAATAAAGGATTATTTTATCTTATTACAAAGAGAGACTTGTGCAGGTTGTGCAAAAAATAGTGGTCAGGAGATGTGCAAAAGTTCTCAGTAAAGAGAATATGTGTAATGTAAATAATCCTCATGTCTCATGTCTCTAACTCACATTACACCTTTGATTCGTCCGCTTTGTGCCGACAAAACCTACGACTGCTACACTCGCTCTCTACGGTCACAGTTTAGAGTTTCGAGTCATTGAGTTCACATGCAATTCAGAAAACAATCTGCTCTCTCCAGAAGGATGAATTCTTAAACCTGCTTTCAGAGAAAATAGTTTAAATAATGCAGATTTCTTTTTCCTATGAGAGTAAACTGTTTATTTAATAAGTGTTTTTCACTTACAGACATGTGCATAACAAATATTACAGACAGGGAAAGTATAATACAGTTAAGATCAGTGAGCTATGCATTCACAATAAGGTCGGGGGGGAAAGCTGATTACTGATCTGCTGCATGTATGTGCAGATTTACAGAAACCAGGTCACTGCGGTGCATGTAAACACATTCTCTGCTTACTGCATGACCTGCTTACTTAAACGTAAATGCAAGGATTGACAAGGAAAGAGAATATGGACTCAAAAAAACCATTTTATCGTTTAACAGTCAGGTCATTCATTACCTTATTTAGGTAATTAATTAGTCGTTACGACCCCCTAACACAGAATGTCAATCTTTATCCACACTGATTGAAGTTCATTATATGTGTGAGCTCTGCATACTTAATGAAGGAGGCACCACCTACATGTAGATTTTTGTCAGTTTTGGTATTTTATTAAAACAAAACCTGTTGGTTTGGCCTAAAAAAAGACCATATTGATGAAAGCAATGATTGATTCTTTACATGTGGGGAAATGTGTGAGATGGACTTAATTATTGGTTTTCTACTGACAAGTGTAAAGAGGCCAGAGGAGACGATGTCGGGCTGCGAGTCGTTAATCAGTCAGCTGTCTTATTGTCTGTGATCAGAGACACACAGGAGGATGAGCTCAGAGGAGGATCTTCTAAGTGTGAACTCTAAGTGACGTCAACCTCGGGTCATCCTTAACATCCAGATCCTGTCAGCTGATGTAAGCTTACATCATGTACTAAACACCACAAAGATACACAAAACAAGAACAAAAAAGATGCAAATCAACTACAAAGTGACTCAAAATGACTACAAAAATATGCAGAACGTCTACAAAAAGACACAGCACCACTACAAAAGAGGCAACATATCCACAATGACACACAAACTGACTACAGAAGGCTCAAAACTACTACAAATAAATGGCAAGACATGCACAAAGGCAGACCAAATGACCAAAAAAGAGACACAAAACAACTACAAAAGAGGCAAGACATAAATAAAGACAAAGACAAACACAGCAACTACAAAGAAACACAAAATGACTATAAAGAGACAAGAAAGACTACAAGAAGACACAAAAGGACTACAAAAAGGGGCAAAACATCTACATTAAAAACTAAAATAATTACGAAATAACACAAAACCACAAGAAAAACAGTGAAGCTCTCAGATTTTTGTACTTAGAGAGCAGATATTATAGAGAACAGATATTATATATTACCACAGCCTTTCTTAATTGAGAGGCATCAAACTAGTATAAGGCCTTTATGGAGAAGAAATGTTATGATATCTCATGCTTTAGTAAAATCCTCAACGTTACATAATAGAAAGTAAAAGTACTGTTGCTATATTCTCCTCCTACAATCCCATGTGTTCAGCCGTCAGTGAAGGACGTCTGGGCTCGTCAACATGCAGCACCATGTCCAAATATATCACCTGCCCCTCAGGGTTTGAATTCCTGGCATTGCGAGTCGCCGCTTCTGTAGGAATCAAAATGTAGGGCACCCCTCGAGAACAGCACCGAAGAGACCCCCGAGGTCCGGGCAGAGACAACCTGAACAGAACCTCAAAAGTCAATCTGTGACTGTGTGTCATAGAGAGGCTAAGTTTCTTCCTGTCTGGTTACGATCCTGAACTTTTGCTCCTGATTCAGGTTCATTGTTGAGCATTGAGAAGCTCCAACACAAAGACGTACTGATAAGCAGTTCTGAATTTGTAACTGTTTCTAAATACCAGTTTTTCCAATGTGCACTTTTGGAAATAACCTTCATAAGTTTCTTTCAAAGATATAATTATATATATCATTTCCATTTGCTGCAGCCTAGCAGAGCTTTTTTTTTTGTATAAGGTATGATTGATTCATATCTGCACAACTTTTGTTTAAATGTTGTCCCTACAGTGTGGAAAAGAAAGCCTTTTGCATAATGTCTCCGTTATTGAGAATTCAATTCTTGAATTTAAACTTTTCAGCACCGTCCCTTACATTTTCAAATTCTTCTTTAAAAAGACATGCTACATGGTACCATGATGGATTTTTTTGGGAATGTCCCACACTAAGTCAAACAGTTAAACAACAAAAAAAAGAATCCACAGGAGGCAGGGGGATACTTTACAACAAGTAAAGTTTACAAGATACACCTGAATGCACCATGAAGGTCGCTGCAGGTCTCTAAATCTTCTGCATCCAAAAAACAAACTGTAGTTTTCGGATTGTAGAATTCTGTTGTTTCTCCGTCGTCTCCGACTCCATCAGTGGCAAAAGTGTCTTTATAAAGCTACGCTGCGTCGTCTTTTATGTGTTAAATAGCATTTCACATTCATTTTTTAGTACAATTGGTCCTCACACTGGATGCGAATCGTACGCACTTAATAAGGCTAAATGGACTTTTGGTTCGAGGGTACCCTGATACAGATGTGAAAGCCTTCTTAAAGCAAGTCTAACATGACCCTGATCATAATAGAAATGAACTATAGGAGTCCTGGTAGTCTACATTGGCCAAGAAACCAGCCAAGGCCCCTTTATCAAAGGCTAACAAAGAACAAGAAACACTTTTACCTCCTGACAACGTTGCATAAACTAGTCCTGTTCAACTCTTAAACCAGGACCACTAACCCCTTAATCTTCTACGTGTGTTTGCAGTCAGTTTAACGCATGATGAGTTTCATCAGGGAGAGTTAACGGTTAACGTTGCTACGGGTAACAGCATTAAAATACCTGGAGCTCTGAAGTGGAACGGCGGTTAAATATTTGACCGTTTGAACAGACACCAACAAATCAGACAATCACAGTCAAGTATTCTAGTAATTAAAAACTTTTAAAACTTTTTTTGGACAGTGAAATAAAAATACCCCAAAGCAGCTGATGAAATAACATTCTTCTTATTAGTTTGTGTCCTTCTCCTCGTAGTACCTCCACCCTTAAAGCCAACCTCCGTATGTAACATATGTCACAGCCTCAGAGCACCGAGGGGATTTCTCAGGAAGAAAAAGAAAATCTTTGCATAACATTTCCTGTCACGAGTCAGAAAAACAATCTCAGCAGAACGTCTCGTTTCTGCCCGACACGCTTCACAACTTGAGTCTGAATAAAAAAATAAAAAAAACTCAAATTAAAAGTACAGTGAAGGCGAACACAGCGAGCTATTTCAGAAAAGCCAATCTCTGAGTCCCTCTGCGCTGAGGGACGATATCCTCATATCCATCCTCATTCTGCCCGCCGGGGGTTCGGCGGTGACGTATGATATTAAAAGCACTAATAGGATCGGACTGCTGTTGGACAGAATATGTATATTAGCAGAAGCTGCCTTTTTTTTTTATTCCAGGGCCCCTCGGTGGATTGGGGCTCCAGCTGTAGTGATAATTCCTCTGTGACGACCGGGTCGTTCACAGCGACGCTTTCTCCCCGCGGGGCTCTAAAAACGACCCATGTGATCAGAGGAGAAACCAGATCAGAACTCATGTCCCCCTGAAGGGATGAGGACATGCACCGAGGGAACACTCGAAGGACTACAGGGAGGGAGACGAAAAAAACCAAACTGAAGCTGGATCAAAGTAGTGAAGGGGAAAAAGACGGAGGAGGACGACAAAAACTTAAACAGGCCCTATGATGCATATTTTTATCTCCAGTTACAGTTCCAACATGTTTACATGCGTTAATGCCCATAATCCTCCTTGTTTTCTCATCATTCTGTCCTGCAGCACCTCTTCTCACCTTCTCTCTGAAACGCTCTGTTGTAGCGCTTGCTCCTCCCTCCAGAAAACAAAGTCTGCTCTGATTGGTCAGCTAGCCCGCTCTGTTGTGATTGGTCAACGTTTCACATTTCAAAAATACCTTATGCTCCGTCTCTCTATTTTGTTGTTTGAGGGCCAAACTAGCCGGAAGGAGTTTTACGTCACTTCTGTAACATTATGACCTCATAAAGTTACATTGTGACCTCATAATGTAACATTGTGACCTCATAATGTTACATTGTGACCTCATAATGTTACAGAAGTGAAGGAGATAATTCAATGGAGCCGTTTCAGGAGCTCAGGAGCTTCTGAGGGGGAGGGTAACTTATTTTAGGCGTGGACTTCAGGATTTACACTCTATGGACCTTTTACATGTACAAGAATATATATTACACACTAAAGAAGAGGGAAAAAGTGGAAAAGCATAATAGGGCCACTTTAATACGTTGTTACGTGGTGCTGTACTTTTGTAGGAAAACGCTCAAAAACTGAGGAGAAACTTTTTAGTTAGATATCATACAAACTACTGTATGAGGACACGTTGTCTTTTGGGGACATTCCTGGTAGCAAATCATCATGAATGTGTTTGTATTTGCTCTTTTCAGCGATTTCTTGTTATTGCTTCTTTGTAGGAGAGTTTATAAAACGAAAAACACTTATATTTGTAAGTGACCAATATTTTAAGATAATGGTTTATTGAATTTCAGCGGATTCTATGAGCATGTTGTGGTGTTTTGCAAAATTAATAATTCTGAGATTTCTTTTTAAGTATAAACCAACAAAATTAGGTATTGAAGTTCTCTTGTTTTGGCATCTGTGATGGAGCGTTTTACTGCCCTACATGTCAATGTATTATATGTGTTTTTTTAGAAGAAACATTTTTCCTTCTTATATGTGACTCTACATACAGTCACCATATTGTAAAATCAGTCTTGTGATATGATGAGTCAGTGAAAGAAAGAGACTTTGATTTAGTAAAAAAATGCCACAGGTTTTTGGAGATACATTTTTATCAGATTCGAGTGAATCTTAGGGACTTTATTGAGAGTTTTTCTTTTTTCTGTCGCCTCAGTATTGATGTAACTTTAGACTCAGATGGAGGTTTCAACTTCAGCCACCCTCCAAAGTCGTGTCAAGGGTGGAGGCAACTCCACTAATGAGTTATGAGTTTTACGTGATATCATTTCTCCAAATGTACAGCCATCCTCTCCAAGCCCAGCACGTCCTGTTCCTCCCCGTTGGACTGTATGTGTGAACATCCCGTCATAATGAAGTGAGTGCCTCTCCAGCCGCGCTGATGTCCTGAGAATAGCGAGCGGCTTTTCAGAATCACAGAAATACATCATTTGAAGACTTTTCCATTCGTGGCTCTACCACATCTGAATTATTAACTGGCCCGCGGCTGTGAAGTGCCTCCACTAGCTGCTCTTTTTCAAGAGGCTTTTTAAAGCTAAACTGCTTCTTGCGTCTTGGATCCCTCTGTACTTTTTGAGCCGGAGCAGCAGTTTCCCATTTGTTTTTGCTTGAGGGAGAGACGGAATAAAACACAGCGTTGTCCATCAGCGAGGAGGGTTTTAGGCTGCACGCCTCCAGACTTATTCTGTAAGGTGCTACAGGTTATAATTCATTAAATGATAAAAAAAAATCCCAAGTAATGGAAAAGTTTCTTGTAATGCAGATAAATGCAAACAACACTTATCGTTTCTCACTAAAACAACATTAACTCTAAAAGTGTGGATACATCTGACTTTTCATGTTTCAAAGTCTGGTCTTTTTCCTTCAGCTCTCTCTCTGAAGTTTAACTTTTTTAATGTTCCATTTGTCATTTCATGCTTAAAACATGCAGCTGAAATAAATATTGTGTCGTTCAGGACCAGAGAATAAAGTTTTGGATGATGTGACAGAAGCATGTAGCTGTCGTACAGTAGCTTGGTGCAGACGTGTCCATTAGACATGAAAACACTGCAAAAGAGTGACATGACAAATAACATTAGTTTTTTGCAACCAATGAACAGAAGTTATAATATTTGGAATGCCGAGGAGTGACGTAGAGACGCCATATACATCTCTGGTGTCGACCTGTCAATCAGTATGTAGCCCCGCCCTAAAGCATCCCCTGCTTTATGGTCTGTTTGACTCTAAATGGAGCATCATTTACTAAATGAACATCATGCTGTATTGAAGAAGACTTGAAACTAGAGATTGAGACCATAAACTCATGTTTACAATGTTTACTGAGGGAATAAATCAAGAGAGAAGTAGAGTCATTTTCTCATAGACTTCTATACAACCAGAGGAGTCGCCCCCTGATGGACACTAGAGAGAATGCAGCATTTAGAAACTTTCGCATTGGTTTCACTTTGCAGAACAGGAAGTTGCCGCCTACCAGAAATGTTTTATTCACACATATTTTATTGGCCGGTGTAGTTTGCTGCTGGACTTTGTTGAATTACATTTGTTTTGTGGACGGCGTTGCATTTACTTTCTCTCTGTGTCGGCCCCCCCGCTGTGGGTTGTCACGCTGAAATGATGGAGGAGGCGTTTTTTTTTTTCATGTTGCCGTCTGGGGGCGGGGGGGTGAATGTTCAGCCAAGACAAACTGAATGAAGACGAGGTTTATGAGCTGCAGCTACATCTGATTAAAGGCTTTAATCAGCGTATTTGGAAATAACCTCCTCCATCTTTGGCTCTAACGACCCCTCAGAGGGCCCTGATCCTCGGGTTGAGACCCTGTCCCACGCCTCGGCGCTGCTGCCTCGGCGCTAAATGAGAGACTTCGCCGCTGCTCCTCGACTGGAACTAAGCCTTTTCTATTTTTTCTGGGTTTTTTTTTCCCCTTTTACACCGGCTCTCTACTGGTGGAGTGAAGTGGAGCGACCTTTGGCAAACACCCAGCTGCTGGGCTAATGGGCAAACAAACAAGCTAGCTCTTTCTCATCAACACCCAAGACCCCCCAAGACCCCCTTATCTCTGCTCATCATCATGTGACCCCCCACACCCCCACACCCGACCCTGCAGGCTACCCCGTTGTAGCTTTGACAGTTTCATCGCAGAAGGTCTGGGAGGTCGTCAGGTCCTTTTGTCTCTCGCTTCATTCAGCGTGTTTGATTCAAGCATGTTGGCCTCTAATCTGTAAATACCCCCCCAACACTTTTCCAACCCGTCTGTGCCCGCAGGCTCTCGGAGCTACAAGTGTTTAGACAGAGAAGCGTTAAAACTTGAGCCAAGTCGTCCATGTTCACACACGCTGCAACCTCACAATCCACATGACTCATTTTTATTTTATTTTTTTAACTCATGCCGGGTTTCCCTCCTGCGTTCTGTCCTGAATGAGAACATCTTCAGGGACGACGGCTTCTTTTGTCTGTGAGGAAACGCTGAAGGGATTCAAGTAGCTCTGAAGAACGAGAGCACACAAGGGAGCTTTTTTTTTTTCTTGAATTACATCATTATTTCATTCCGTCTCTCGAGTGTCTCTGTGAGATTTTAAAAGATGTTATTATGTTTTATTCCACGAATGCACAAAGTTTATACCAGTTTTTTTTTGTCATCTGGGATCTTAAATAAGAGGTAAAAAAATAACTAAAGGCTTCGTTAATACATCACTCTAACATGTGAATTAAGCCTCATTCACAGCTGACACTTTGAAGTTCTGAGAGTGTACTTTAAAGTCTTTGTACTGTGTTATCTGGCTTCACATTCTGGTCTTGTTCAACATTTTGAAGGCCTTTATGCTTAATGAATTGTGAAGTTCTCATTTGTTCATTTCTGGTGGCATTTGTTTGGCAGAAAAGTTTTATTGGGAGAAGAAAGGCTCTAGTTGTGGATAAAAAATAATAAAATGTATAAAAGAAAACGCTAATGGTACAGTTATACGCTTTCAATTCATTAAGTGAATCTACTATCTACTATACAAGTAGGAGAAGATCCAGATGACTTTCTCTTGGTAGTTAAAGGTTAAAAAAAGAATTCATATGCGGACCCAAAATCTTCTCCTCGTGGCCCTCTGGGAGGCCGGAGCCACAGGTTGAGAACCAATGCTGATTCAGAAGGACTCTGATTTCATGTAAAGTTTCAGATGAGAGAGTCAGATTATCCGATTATCTTTAAGTCCGTGCTCATTACAACGTCAGCCTCTTTACGACAAAGAATGAAGCCGATGATGACAGACTGCTGTTGGATTGATCTCTGTCCCTTCCTGGCTCTTTGTTTGAAGCTGTAGATTTGCGGCGGCGTGTTTATGAAAGTAAATTTGACTCAACCTTTCGCTGACGTTTTCTTTGCATCCTCTCGTTGGATTGAGAGTATTGAGTTTAGCGGGTCAAAGGGGGCTGGATATTTACATTTCCCAGCCGTCCTCGCACACTCAGAGATGTTGAGATTTTCAAACAAAAGCTTTATTTATTCAAGAAGGGTGGACTTGACATGAAGACTTTGGATTCATCTACAGAGATTGGTGTTGTCAGAAATCACTAATATACTCTACAGTGTGTAGTAACCAGGGGTGGAACAAGTATTCACATCCTTTAATGTAGTGAAAGTACTAATAACACACTGTACAAATACTCCACTACAAGTAAAGTTCTGTATACTTAAAGCTACTACAAGGAACTTTCATTTTGTGTTGTGTGTTTTAACTGGTCCTGAACCAGTCTCAGTTTAGTCCTGATCCTCTATAGACCTCCATCAGTAAACCAGACCATCAGAGAGAAGATCGTCTGTTTCTATAAAGTTATTCTTAAAGCTCGTCATCGGAGCCACCGGGTCGGATTCTGGAGAAACCAGATGAAATCATGAAGGTTCACCAGAAACTCCTTCAGCTCAGACTCCAGCAGAGACCAGTCCACTGTGGACAGACCCAGATCCAGCAGAGACCAGTCCACCGTGGACAGACCCAGATCCAGCAGAGGTTTTGTAAAGGGAGTCTGGTGCTCAGAAACACTACCACTTTTGTCCACAGGGACCGCCAAAATCAACACAAAATGAAAGTTCCTCATAGTAACTTTAAAGTAAAAGTATTTATAGTCCAGTAAATCTTTCCTCTCAGGGTTTTACTATGATGTTTTTGCAGCATTAATGTATATGTTGCAATTTACCTACCTTGGCTAGTTTATCTACAGCAATGTATCATATTCTATAAGATCATCATATGTTTCCGTGCTACTGACAGATATTTCAAACCTGTAACCTTCAGTTTTCTTTCAGATCTGCTTGAAGTTGCTCAACGTGTCATTTCAGAATCCAATTCCCACGACTTTTTTCCAAACTAGACCTTTTTCTTCTCAAACCAGCACCATTAGATTTCTCTAAATGACAGAAGGAAACCCCTCTAATGGTCACCTTCCTCAGCGTCTAATCCTTTGACCTTTTTTTCCCTTATAAAGACACTTGATGTGTCTGAAGCCAGTCCGGCTGAAACTGAGCGCTCACTCTCCGGTCTGTTTGAGTGATCTTTGAACCCTAGTTAGAGAGGGAACATGCCGGGACTGGTTTTATTACAGGCCAGTCTGAGGTCTAAAAGCTCCCGTCTCTTTTGTTCTGCCTGTGAAAGGAACTGCGTTGACAGAATTTAACATAATGTGAGGCCTCGAAGCTTTTAAGTGCTCTGATAGCTCTGTAGTTCTGCCCTGAGGGAGTAAAAAAAAAGCACATTTAAGGATGAATTTAACTGAAATATGAGCTACGTTTGACTCCAAGCAATTAGTCAGAATGTGATCGATAACCAAGAGTTGGTTTTTTGAGGTGACCCTGTTTGAACCCGCGACCACCCGGTTCATTGTTCCGTCCTGGTGTGAAACAACAAACGCCGTTTCACTGAATGAGTCCGTTAAACGTCGCCTCATTGTCCGGACGACGAGGCTCTTTTGTCTCCGTCATTACTTCGGGCTGTAAAGAGATTTGTGTGACGAAAACAAAAGGACATTTTTTAAATTCCTTTGCGAGGCGCCATAAAGAGGAACTGAGAAGTTGTCTGCACGATGTTTGGGGAACTCATCAAGACACCAAATATTCATCTTTTAGCCCTTATTACGAATAAGACAATATTCCTAATAAGCTGTTTAAATGGCTAATGAAAATGACTTTAATCACTAACATTCCCTTTTACATGTAGCCGTGCATATTCAGATTAACGTAAAACGACCCCACGACTTGTACGTCTAACGGCTACGTCTTTTTCCTTATTCTTCCCAGCATCATCTGGTCCATCTGAGCAGTTTGTGGCATTGTCATCCTCAGCAAATTCCACGTTCACGCCATTCATCTTCTATGTTTGACGGGTTGATGCGTTAACACGTGAAATGACGCTTGAGCCATTTTGCTTCTTTGCGTCAAATTATATTTGTTTTTTTCATAGTTTTCAGCGGTTTTGGACTTGTTGGACCGTGTGAACTCAGCCTCTCTCTTTCATTCCTTGGACCACCTTCTTAAAAAGGTCGGTGTTGAGATATTTGTTCATATCCAAAAACTTGTTGATATCCAAGTCCCTCATGATGTTTAACAGTAGGTGTGTTTCTCCTCCCGACCAGAAATGTTGACTTTTCTTTTGGGCATTCATTTCTACTCCAGCTTTGCCAACTATTGGCTTGTTGGTTTGTGTCCAACACACAAGACTAGAGCTGCTCGTAAACAGAAAAGAGTCTGTTTGTCGCAAGTTTCCGTAAAAAAAACCCTATTGAGACTCATATACACGTCCCAAAAAAATGCTCCCAAAAACTGAATACTATCAACATATCCCACATGTTTTAATCAGAAAATGCTCCATTTGGAATAAAACCTAATTCTGAATATCCAAACAGAATATGATGAATTTTGTCATATTCTCAATAATAATGGAATATGAGTTTGCATGTGAACGTTAGTCCGTGTAACATCAAGTGTGTGAAACAATATGAATGTGTGTCTCACAGGTGAATATATGCTCAGATATGATAACCAGCAGCTGATAACAAAGGCTTTTGTCTCCGAGCCAGAACGTGGAATGAATGTTTGATGAGCTGCTGTGCAACATGATGGGGGGGGATGTGATTTTCTTTTGATATGCCGACGGAACATCGAATCATTTCGGTGCGATTAAACCGTGTTGTGAAGCCGCCGCTCTTATCGCAGCGTTTATGTAATAGTGTAAAATTACATTACATATCTTTTTTTTTTTTTTTTTTTTTTTTTTTTGCTGAGTCAGCTGTGCTGCTCGGTGACACCCTCTGGGCGTTTGACAGCTCGTCTCCGGCGGGCTGTCGGGGGTTTTATTGAGGGTATCAAACCACCGTGGCGATGCTGCTCAGTGGGGTGTCTGTTGTTCTAGTGACAGGCAGGCAGAAGTCCTGGAGTTAGATAGTTTAGTGAGCTAAAGCATTGAGGTACTTTCCATAAAGCAGCCATGTCTCGTAACAAATCACGTTCCTGTAAAATGAAACATTGTGAATTAGATTTGAGGGAAACATTTTATGTCTTGGATTCATTTTGCTTTTGATGCATCAGAAATAAGTTTTTAAATGAGTCTGTGGAGGGTTGGTTACAGAAGAGGTCAGGGTCAAAGAACACAAAGTGTAAAAGAAGTAATTTAGTTGCTTAAATATAAGCAATTTGTAGTTTGTTGCCTAAATATGACCAAGCTGTAACTTTGTTGCCAAAACATGACCAATTAGTAGTTTTGTTGCCTCAACAAAGTAGTATTGTTGCCTAAACATAACCAAATAGTTATTATGTTGCCTTAACATGAACAAGTAGTAGTTTTGTTGCCTAAAATTAACCAAGTAGTACTTTTGTTGCCTGAAAGTAACAAAGTACTTTTGTTGCCTAAACTTGACCAAGAAGTAGTTTTATTGCCCTATCATGAACAAGTAGTACTTTTGTTGCCTAAACATGACCAAATACTTTTGTTGCTTCAAAATATTAAAGTATTAGGTTAGTTGCCTAAACACAACCAAGTACTTTTATTTCCAAAACTCAACTAAGTACTTTTATTTTCTAAACATGACCAAATACTTTTGTTCCCAAAACATGAACAAGAACTTTTTTTGCGTTTTGTTTAGTTTTGTTTCTATGTCATAGTCATTTCAAGCGTGATGTTTTTTTACTAAACCTAACCAAGTAGTTAAAAGCGTTTTTTTGTTTTTGTTTGAATTTACAACATTAACCTTGTGTTTTAAAAAGAGACCGTAATCCAGGAGGAAATGTGTTCTCATCGTAAAAGTAATGAGATTGCAGTTTAGTTGTATGGGAACATAAGTTTAGGAAACAGAGTTGCTTAGAGGTCAACTTGTGAAGCTTTTTAGGTTTTTTTTCCTTATATGGAAATATGAGAAGTAGAAGACTGTCAGTATGTCTACTTCTACTGAATATCAGCCGGAGATATGTGACATTAAAAACATCAACAGCTGTTCTTGTGTTGAAGCACCTCCTTCCCCCAGTTTCTCATAATAGCTTTTTCCTGCTCTTAAAGTATTACTCATCTCAAGAAATGACAGAGATAAGTACAATACAGCCCATAAAGACCTAATACTTATTGTTGCACAATATGTTCCATTTCTCAAAACACAGTTTTTATCTGACATTTCAATCACTGATATTGTTTTTACCCTTTAAGTCTGCTTCCTTTTCCATGTACCTTTTCACTGTAAAATACCAGACTTTTTAAAGGAACAGATCAGTAACTGCTTTAAATCCCAATATATTTCCCTTATCTTACATCCTAAAAGTTGTTGAATCTTCTGCAAGGAGATGCTTATCAACGGTACACTGTCTAGGTTCTCATGTGACGAGCAGAACTCAAAAGATAAGAAAGTGGAAATCTGCTGATTGTGCATCTAAATCCAAACAATACACGGTTAAGAAAAACAATCTCACCACTCAAGGCCCTTTTAGTAGTCTTTGATTGTACAGTACCAGTCAAAAGTTTGGACACACCTTCTCATTCAATGGTTTTTCTTTATTTTTATTTTTTTTTTTCTACATTGTAGATTAATATTGAAGACATCCAAACTATGAAGGAACACATATGGAATTATGTGGTAAACAAACAAATGCTCAACAAACCAGAATATGTTTTATATTTTAGATTCTTCAAAGTAGTTGAATGAGAAGGTGTGTCCAAACTTTTGACCGGTACTGTATCACAAGAACTTCTTCTGCAGATGAAGTTTGGCCCGTGCTCATGTAGTTGTTGATGCATATCATTTTTTGAGAAGCCTTTAAAAAGTTCTCCAAACAGCCACTAAAGAGACCGTGACGTTGTTTCCTCAACTCTAATTATTAATTTGTTTTCAGTGCAATTTTCACCTGCAATAAACAGCAAAATCTCATAAATTTCTAAAATAAAAACATAAAATAATGACACCTAAATAACAATTAAGTTAATCTCTTCTTCAAGGACTCCTGATGGTCCACGGTGCTCAGTTTGGGAAACATTGTTTTTTGCTATACGGTTGCATGAATGCTGCATGGATTCTGTATTATTTTCTTCACTCAGGGCTGAATCAGAGAAGATAAAGTGCTGCAGGATGTCGATTATCACAGAGAGAATGAAACAAGCCTCACAAGCACTGATTTCTGGATTCAGCAACAATAAACGATGGCTGCACGTGAACCAAAACCTAAAAATAAACACATTTTACTGTGATTTACCCTCCTGTCGTGTTCGGGTCAAATCCGACCGATTTACAGCTTTAATCAATCATAAATATTGTGTTTTGGAGTTTGGATCGATCAGGGCTAAGCTATGCTAGCATTGTAGCTACTCCATCAACACTCAAAATAATCTGCTTTATGGTTTATGCACATACAAATACACATAGTTTTGTCCGGTCTTAGTACAATTATGAAGGACTATAATAGAGCTAATAGAGCTCTAGAATCCTTCTTCTTGTAAATTTAGCTTCCTCTCCCTCCGTAATGTCATAAAATAAAGCACCCATTTAACATCCGTCAGTTAATTCTGCACATTAAACGGTACATCATGCACAGAAAATCTGCGGCAACTTCAAAGTTTGGACCCTTAAGGCAGCAGGGGAGGCGCTATTCTTGTCTCCGCGGGGTTAAAATGCCACCAATAAGCCTGGAGGGACAGTAATAGCGGGGCCATTACTGCTACTCAGCACCGTGCACCCCCCACGTCTGAGCATCCTTTATCTTGTCCACTGGAAATAGCACCGGGCCCCCGTCGTGCCCCCTGCTCGCTGTGTTTTCGGCCTCAGCAGGCCCTTGGAGCCTCCGCCGGTAACGGTTGTAGAGAGGTAAACACAGTCTCCCCTTCGTCGCCTCCCACCTTCCCTCCCTGGCTCAGAGGCCCAGTAATCATTAATCCTGAGTATAAACTGTGCCTCAGTATCGACCGGCACGTTTGCTTCAGGAGCTGCAATATCCCTCCTTCTTCTGCTCCTTGTTTCTTCACTCCTCCACCTTCCAATTATAGAGTAGAAACTTTAGAAAGTATACTAAGTGCATTACAGATTCCCATCAGCTAAAGAAGGAGAGCAACTTATGGAGCAGGATAAAAGGAAGGAAATAAACATGCAAAAACAAAATAGAAACATTTTCTGCAGTTTATTGCAAATTGAATGTGCTTTAAGTATTAATAGATGTCAGATAAAGTGCCGCCAAAGAAATAAAGAACTCTTCTTTGCTGATGACATTCTGCTGTCTCTGATGTCATCGTCTCTTTTTGATGGCTGCTCTTGAAGTCTCAGAAATAAGAAGTATCTTTAATAATAATGTTGTTTTTCGTGACTATAAATACGGCAAAAACAAACACAGGGCGGTAAGGAATTCATGTAGGGTGGGTCAAACAAAAACGGGTCTTCTCTTAACCAGGAGACCGATGTTCGTGCCACATGGGAAACGATAGGTCAACGTTGATTTATACTTAAATAAATAGTTAATTTAGCCCAAACAACGACATTTTCCTAAACCTGACTCAGAACTTCTGTTGCCTAAACCTAGATAAGTTGTTTCTTGGGAATACGGAAGTTTATTTTGAAAGGACTGTATGTATTTAACGAACGGAAATTGACACTTGTTGCTGGACTTTCGCAGGAAATGAGGAATAACTTTTTGCATGACATCACACGAACCCTTTTGTAATGGTACTAAACTTACCTTTAAGCCAGAATTATTTTTTTTTCCTAAACCTAACTCAGTGTTTTTTGTTTCCGACTTGCAATGTTTTTATAACGTAATGTCGTCCCCAAAAAGAAGTCGTTTTGAAAGACAATTCCCGTCCCTGTACACAAAACCAATAGATTACATTTCATTGTAATTTTCTGAACAATAGTGGTACATTTTTGTGCATGTAAATGTGAGTAAGAAGCTCTTCACTCCAGCTAGATTCACGATGTACCAGTTTTAATGCTTAAACACTTAGAGCAGGCGTAGAGTTGAGTGAAATCCTCCTCAGAGCCCTAAACAGACGAGGAAACGCACTAGGAGGAGTTAAAGATATCTCACACTGCGCTTCAAACAGCCACTTTAACTCTCAATGCTGCAATTAGCGCTGCAGCGGAGCGGCAGTGATGTAACGTCGGGGGCGTCGCACAACATCTGGACCCCGAGCTCCTATTAAAGACCATCTCCACTGTAATTTGTCAGGGAACAGCAGTTAAAAAAAGCAAGGTGAGGTGGAAAAGAAAAGAGAGGCGGGGCTTCTGGTTACCTGTCATTAGTCGACTGAGCCATTCATCTCTCTGGCATGTGTGAGGAGGAAGAGGAGGTGGTGGGAGGAAGAAAAAAGAGAAGGAGTCCACATGGACACTGAGACGCCTTGGTTTCCTGCTCACATGTACAGGAGCAGCGATCGATGCTGGAGAGGAATCGATCGTGCTGATAATAGTCTGCATGAGAGGAATCTTACAGTCTGAGGCAGGTCACAGTGAAGAACATGAACAATGGCAGCCGAGTCCTCTCCTTGACTTTGGTTAGAGTCTATAATAAAGGAGACCTAAGAGCTGTGGACGGAGAAAAGATCTTATTGGTGATGGTTCATACTATATTAAAGACCAAGCAGAGGAGGAGAGTTTGCACACAGAGAACAAATGTTTTCATGCACTGTGAAGTAAAAAGAAAGACGTTCTCCAGAAGCTGCAGAGTCACTTCAAGCTTTCTGAGGTCACAGTTGATGGACACAAACACACGCAGCGACACTTCACTAGAACTGTTCACAGAAAAGCTACTTTTTTTGATGTGGGAAGAAAAAAACAACGCAGAACAGACTTTCAGTGCATGAAGAGAATGAAAAATATGACTTCCTGTGTCTTTTCCCGACCTCGATCAAGGAAAGATGTGAAGGAGAATTTATAATGACAAAGGAAAGTTATTATTTATACCACAGACACAAAACCATCCATGGTTTATACACATAGTTTCATTCAGTCTCTGTGCAGTAATGAAGTACTATAGTAGAGCTATGATCGCTACAATCATTTCTTCCTCCGTTTCTGATTCAACAGCAACAGGACCTCAGTGATGACAGGAGAATCTCACTGCTGAAAGGCTTTAGCAACACAGCTCATTTGCATAATTTGAACGTAACCAAAGAGTTTTGCTTTTGCATTTGGAGGATGTTTTGCGATCTATCTATAGTGCACAATTTAACAGCGCTGACGGATGTTATTGACCCTTTGGTGAAGGATGGTGCAGTGTTCCCGTTGCTAACGGAGATAAGACGGGAAGCACTGCAGCTCCTTTCCTTTGCATTTAGAGAACTCGACCAGCTCTTTTCATTTCACTTTTCAAGAAACCTTCCTAAGAAATAATAAAAACACTGTTTGCCACTTTGTCACGTTCCGATGTCTGGATTATATTGACAATCTTTATGCTTTAACGTAGCTACCATAAGGTAAACTTGTTGTTTCTCGTGCCTCGCAGTTACAGCTGACTTTTTCGACATTCAACCACAAAGACTACAATCTTTGTGGTGTCTGAACATAACTAGGTGTATTGTGTATACCAAAGTTGTTGTGAATCTGCAGGACGATAAGCAGCAGCAAAACTTCTTCAGGCAATGTTTGCTTTTGTATGCCTCAAAAAAAAAAACCATAAACAAAATACTTATTTAGCTGCTTTAAAAGGGAGGATATTATATTGAAAAGTAAATATCCATAAACACTTTTGTGACTTGGGAGATTAACGTTTATTAATAATATTTCCTCATGATAGAAAACATAACTGGCGGCATTTGCTTTTTGCTAATTAGTAGCTTATAAATGAAAGAAACACTCATTCTACATCCTGAGTACTGAACATTAACTACCTCCTCTGTTTTAGAAAAGTATTAAAAGAAGTTTTGTTCAATATCAGTGCAAGGTTTCGCACATTTTCTCAAACACTTTGTTCCTGGATTCTCTCTCTCTCTCTCTTTGGGGTATCACACTCTTTGCGTTGCTCTTACGTTTCTCTCCTCATATGCACTTGTTCTTTTTAAAAGCCTTAAAATGGGTCGTTAAGGAGAAACGTCTCAACAGAAATCTATCGTCAGTCTGGGAGTTTATCCATTTACAGAAGAGAAATCAGCACTTTGAAATGCAATCTTAAAAGTGTCTTCTTTTTTTTATTTCTCCTGAGGGAGTTTAAGGAGAAGAATTCAGCTGTAATGATCCTAAAATGAAAGAAACGAGAGAGAGGCAGATCCTTCAGTGTCGTGTTTGAAATCACCACCTTCAAACTCATCCAGACAGGTTTAACGTGTTCCCATTCATCATCCCTGTGAGATAAACAATAAAAAGATCCATTCCTGTCTTCTTTTTTATTGCTAATCTTCTAGTTTTCTCTCGTTTTAGTTTTTATTGTCTACAAAGCACTTTGCAGCTCCGCAGTAAATGATCCTTATTAGCATTAGCGAGCTAGCACAAGGCATCTAGCAACACAGATCCTCTGATTTGCTTTGGATTAGTCTTTTAAGTGTAGGAGTAAGCAGGAAATGTGATTAAATTGAATTCACACACAGGCTTCGCTCGGTTCAGATGCTCGTGTCGACTGATTTCTTTACTGACGGAGTTGAACTTTACTCTCGGTTCTCGCAGTTTGGCTTCGTTTACGGCGTTTAGAAGGAAAGAAAGGCCCTCTGTGACCTCCGAGAAAGGCCCGACGTCGACACAGTCCACCTCACATGAAAAGACCAGTAGAATGGAACAGGTGACAGCAGGGCAGAGGGCTGAGGAGGCGGAGGCCACTTGTTGTTTTCTTTTCGGGGGGGGGTGCTTTGGGTCGTGTCAGAGGGCAGTAATGCTTTAACTGTCGGATTAGGATGTCCAACCTGTGGCCCAAAGCCTCTTAAAGGGGGGAGTGTGGTGGTTTGTCACGTACTGGGGCCAAACCCACGGTAATTTGTGACGATTAGTGAGGAAGAGGAAGGGGGAGGAAGGGGGAGGAGGAGAGAGACTGACGATGCACTTTTATAAATGATGCCTTCAGGAGAAGTCTGGTAATAAAAAAAGCTCAAAACTTTCTTACTTTTATTTAATTCCACCTTTTTCTAACTGTATTCATTTTATATTTCTTATTCTTCTATGTTTTTGATATCTTAACCACTATAAACTTGTTTTATTTCTATCCTAATTTTTTTATTTTTTTATTTTAATTTTTATAGTTCTCCCTACTTAGGTTCCCTGTTTTTAAATACTTTGTTTCTCTTTTATTGTATTTTATGAAAGATTATATATAAATGAAACTAATTATTATAATTATTATTATTATCATATTATCACAGCCTGATATCTCTTCTTCCTCTGAGCCACAGAGCTCCATTAAAAACACATCAGTGAGCTTCACTGTTCCTTTATCACGATGAACACACTGTAGTTAATGCCATAACAACTCACTAGAGGACAAAAATAGTCCTGAAACAAATGCACTATTAGTAGTATTATAAACTACAGTAATCAGCTGTTTTTGCATTATAAGATAAATATTGATCGAATAAGCATCAGCCTTTAGTTGTAAAACTGAAACAAGGTGTCAATTAATCGACGAGTAGATCAATAAATAATTACTTGGCAACTTTTGATTATTGATCCATTGTTTATGTCATTCATCAAACAACAATTCCAGCTTCTCAAATGTCACGAAATCTGCTTTTCAGCAAAAAATGGCCAAAATTGTTTGTTTTTTGATTCTCAATTGTGCTTATCTCTGTTTTATTTCATTTTAATTTGAGTATTTGAGGGTTTTGGACTGTTGATCTGACAAAACAAGGACTTAGAAGATGTCACCTTGGTCTCTTTGATGAGTGTTTTATACACTGAATAGTTTTTAATTGAGAGTGAATGTTCATTCTTGACACTTTAAAACAGGAGTTTGGCTAAAAAAAAGCTTAACCCGAGGGCCACTTAATAGCTTTTTACGAGGACTTTTGACCCCCTACCTCGACAAATAAGTATTCATTCATTCATTAACCCAAGTTGTCCCCAAATCTTCTCCCTCTGCTGTGTTTCGTTAACTTCCAGCAGCTTAATAAGGTATTGATCAGGATATTGATGGCGCTTGCCAGGAGGAGATATCAAAGCTGTCATGAAGAATCACTGTTATTCCACCAGATATTGATTGTTGTGCTCCTCCCGTGGCGGCTGCAGATATCGTTGTTATTATGATTTACTGAGCGAGATGAACCTGTTCAGTTTGCATCATTCAGGCATCGAGTTTCTCAAGGACAACATTTCTGTTTTGAAATGCAATCGATCAATAGTTTGTTAAAGTGTGGAACTTCTGTTTCTGCACCGTGAAGGTCTGCAGTGTCTCCTTAAAGCTGTGCAAAGCAGACCAGTTGGTTGGCAGGCGGTCATTATGTTTGAGTACAACCTGTGTTTACTTTCCATTTACAGAGGAGCGGGGTCGTCTTTTATGACTTAGTTACAGGAGGCAGTCAGGGTGGATTGTTTCTGCAGGAACAAAGGTTAGAGTTGCTGTGAACGCTACTTCAGAGAGTCAGTGTGTGTGTGTGTGTGTGTGTGTGTGTGTGATGGGAAAGAAGTAGTGGATGGAAAGCTGTGAGTTATTTCTACTCTGCGACTGCAATCACTTCTCTCGCTGAACGAGCTGATTATAGCTTGGTTGTGTGCAAAAACGAATAAAAAAACACATTCTTAAAATGAACAAACCAACGGCAGTTTGATTTATATTCCCCTAAATGCACAATACAAAAAAAACATGATTTATGAAAGTTTTGAGATGTCTTCTCCAAACAACCAAACACAAAGTTTGACAGATTTTCTCTGGATTACACACTCGCATTCAAGAAAATGGAAACAAACAGAGGAATCAGTTTGTTTGTGAATGAACCCATTTACTCCTTAAGAGACGATTCTTCAGAGAATCACAGCGCTTGTTTACATTTTACTGACAATAATAGTGTATTTTAGACAGAGGTGTTGTCGTGGCTTAAATCCCTTTCTGGTTCATTTATTCACTTTAAATTAGACAGTCAGAATGCAATAATTCTTGAGGGTACTTTATAGCGGATACATTTCACACTTTGGTAAATGTAGTTAAGCTTTTATGACTTTTCAAAAAGAACTACTGGTTTTGCAGGAAACTACTTATTTAGGTTTAGGCAACAAAACTACTTAGTTAGGTTTAAGAAAAGATGGTGAAATACTTAGTTAGGTTTAGTAAAAGATGGTGAAATACTTAGTTAGGTTTAGTAAAAGATGGTGAAATACTTAGTTAGGTTTAGTAAAAGATGGTGAAATACTTAGTTAGGTTTAATAAAAGATGGTGAAATACTTAAGTAAGTTAAGTAAAAAAGATGATGGTGTGGGTTAAAATAACTACTGAAGTATGCAAGTGACGTGACAAAAACATCGCTGACTTTGTTTACTTTTGTTTTCACACAGGACATGAACAGTGGTCTCCTGGGTGAAAGTCCTGTGTTCTTTTTACTCATCCACCAAATCTTCCCTCCGGCCCTTAGTGGACCTTCATACTTGTTAGCTATATTATTAATATACCACTTACATTTAAATAACAGTTGCTTGGGAAACCCATTTTTCCATCGCGTCTCCCACCAGCTATCAGACATGGTTTGTTTTCACGACAACCTCTGACCTTCAAGTCATTTTTTGTGCCTAAAGGTTAATGACGTCTTCCTGCTGATGAGGTTGCAAGATCAGAAAAACACTAATGTAGGAAGGAAAAACACTAATGTAGGAAGGAAAAACACTAATGTAGGAAGGAAAAACACTAATGTAGGAAGGAAAAACACTAATGTAGGAAGGAATAAATTGACGTTTTAAGAACATCACTTTGTGGTGGGGGGGTTAGATTAGAAGAGCCAGCAGCCGTTAGCTTAGCTCAGTACAAAGACTGGAAACAATGGGGAACAAAACCAACGTCTACTTTGAAGTCAAGATAAAATGTTAATTAGTGAGCTGCTGGTAAGTTTGTTTTAATAATCATGTGGTACACGCCTCTGCTTCTTCTACTGTAGATCACTGGTAGAATAAGTATTCACATATTTTAGTTAAGTAAAAGTAGTAATACTACAGTATCAAAACAAATACATTCAAAATCAAATAAAAGTACAAAAGTATCTACATCTAAGTAAAGTACAAAAAGTAAAGGTGCTCGTTATGCAGAATGGCCCATTTCAATAATTTGATGCATTAAAGTCTTTATCATTTTAAAGTTACAGCTGGTTAATATGGAGTTAATTTAATTATTTTATGTTCTGCTTGGTTGTTTAACTTCTAATAATACATCATCATTTATTAGTTGGTTTATATTTTGTATTAATAATCAGATAATCTGCAGAGTATCTAAAGCTGTAAGATAAATGTAGCTGTTAAATTAGAATATTTAGTGGAGTAAAACATCATAAAATGGAAATGTTCAAGTACAAGGACCTCAAAAGTTTACTTTTCTTGTCTGTTTGCGTCTGAGCCACATTAAATACAGATTAATGTGAGGAGCGTTTCCATTTGATTTGTCATCTTAAGTCAACTATAAAAGCAGATGGATGGCTGCAGAAAAAACAACATATTTAAAGTGAGCTGGAGCTCTTTAAGTCACTTGAGTGTCCATGATCGAAATCCCTCAAATGTAAATGTGAAAGATTTAACAAGCATAGGCGTCGTCTCTGCAGTTTATGGAAATGCAGGACTGCTGTGTTATGAATTATTCATGTTCCTCACCAGACTGAGAGAAGTTTGAAGAACTGACAAAGTGTTGGGATTTCTTTCTCCCTTCTCTTCAGTCACATTATGTGGCTTTTGATTCAGATTTGACTCCTCTTTAATTTTTCAGCTGCACAAAGCTTTTTAAAAACCTACGGTCCTCTTTACAGCGTTTCCTGTGAGGATCAATCGATGCTCTAGAAGATCAGCGAGCGGACGTTAAATTAGTTTCCACGTGTTTTGACTGGGAGGAAGTCAGTGCTTCTCGATGACTGATCCTCTCGGGCTGCTTCTTTCCTCTTCAGCTCTTTAATTACACAGCGTCCGGTTCCAAGTGCTGCGCTCCGACGAGAATCAAAGCACCGGAGGCATAAAGTATAGACGAGGCTCCGATGAGTCATTCATGACCCTGAGGGACGCCGCTTCTCTTGTAAATTAGCCTTAAGAGGCCGAGCTGCCCCGAAGCACCTCGACGACGACGGGACATTAATGAGCACCGAAGGGCCCGAAGGCTCCCAGACACTTAAATAAAAGACTCCACAGGAACAGAAAGAGTCCTGATCTCTGTAGCTGAAAGCTTAAAGTAGCAGGTGATGAAGAGGGGAAGTCCCGCCTCTTACAGCGGACCACCATGGGACCTTATTCTGAAATAATATGTGATGTTTGTCAATAATAAAAGATAATTATGCAGGTTGTCTTGACTTAGTACTGAATGAAAGGAAAGAAAACCTGAAACACATCTAAAGTTGTTCGGAAATTGCTTTCCTCTCTCCAACGTGTGGGACAAGTACTTCAATACTTCAAGTTAAGGTGTCAGTATAGTGAGAAATACTTTGTTGCAAGTGTCAAATGTGAAGAATGAAGAAGAATCTGGTGAAAGAGTTTTGTCGAGCATGTTATAAGTAGTTCTGACTGGTCTTATCCAGCATTCTTTGCTATGCATAAGAAAAAGAATACGCTGTCATTCGTAGATATCCGACAAAATGATTTTGTTGTCCACGTAATCATGAACGAGAAGGTATAAAGACCGGAAAGCAGAAACGGGGCGGGCAGAAGGTGGGTTCTTTTCATGTAACCAGCAGAAATTCACACTTGTTGCTGGACTTTTTTTCATGTAACCAGGTAAACACACTTTAACGTGAAGTTTTGTAAGATATCATAGAAACCTTTTTGTGACGATACATTGAGTAGTTTGAGGATTATATGAAGAAACAAACAAAGATGGAGGGAAGAAAAAGAGAAGATTGAAAAGTTAGCGAGCCCTGAACTTGAACCAAAGTTAAAGGAAGCACTTCATTGGCTCTCTCCTCCCTCCAAAGCCTCCCACAGGGAGGGAAGGATTAGGGAAGTGAACCAGACCAGAGGAGGAAGAGGAGGAAGAGGAGGAAGAGGAGGTGTTCAGCTCTTCTTTATGAGTCTTTATGGGTTTCTGTGCTCTCGGTGCTCCGGCTCTCTCTGACAACAGGAGATGAAGCTGCCAAACTAAAAGACTCCTCACATCCTTCATGTCCTTATCAGACGTCTCCTCCATCCTCAGATTCCCCTTTCTTCATAATGACGCTCTTCTTCTTGTCAGTGTGAAGCTGTGAAGGACACAAAAGACGGAGTTTTGTAGTTGGAGTTGTGATCGTGGAGGAAGATAGACTCGAACACGAGTCAAAGTCGTGCTTTCAAAATGGTACTTTGTATAAAAGATGGTTAGTGATTTTCCACAAAGTACTGTGAAGAAAACAAGTTCTGTGTGGATAAGAGAAGAGGAGTCTTCTGCTTTTATATGATGAATAAATGGATAAAGAAGAAAAGAAGCAAAGTAGGATGAAATAAGGAAAGAAAAGAAGAGAGAAAGAAATGATTGATGGGAAGAAGGAAATTAGAAAGGATAGAAGTAAAGGATGAGAAAGAAAAACAAGAAACAATGACAGAAGAAGATACATACAAACAGAAGGGATTTAGGAAGAATGAAAGATATTAGAAAAAGAAAGACAGAAGAAGAACAGAAGAGAAAGCAAGAAAAAGAGAGAGAATAAGGACCTTAGAAAGACATAAGGAAAGGAAAGAAGAGAGAAATGAGGAAAGAAGGAATTGCCAAGAAGGAAGAGATGGAAGGAAAGAAAGCATTTTGAATGAAGGATGGACAGAAGGGATTACGGAAAATAGGAAGGAAGGAAGTAAAGGGGGAGAACCAAGAACAAGAAACAAGGAAAGAAGAAAGATACATAAGAAGGAAGGGAGGAAGGGAGGGAGAAGGATTACAAGACATAAGGAAAGGAAATAAGAGATAAATGAGGAAAGAAGGGAATGGGAAGAAGGAAGAGATGGAAGGAAAGAAAGACATTTGAAAGGAGAGAAGGGAAGAAGGAAAAATGGAACCTAGTAAATGATGAGGAAGAAGAACAAGAAATAAGATAAGAACAGAAATGATTCAGGAAGAAAGGAAGGAAAGGAGAGAAGTAGAGGAAATAAGGGAGGAAGAAGAAAGAAGGAAAGAAGACGAAGGGAAGAGAAAGGGGGGAAAATGAGAGAATAAGGACCTTTAGAAAGACATGAGGAGATGAAGGGAGCAATACATTTTATAGAAATGAGTTAAGGATGAGAAAGAAGACCAAGAAACAGGTAAACAAAGAATGAAGAAGATGAATGAAAACAGGTTAAATGTAGGAAGAAAGAAAGAAGGAAGTAGAGATAAATGAGGAAAGAAGGGAAGGAAGAGATGGAAGGAAAGAAACAAATTTGAGAGAAGAAAGGACAGAAGGGAATAAGGAAATTAGGAAGGAACTAAAGGATGAGAAAAAGGATCAAGAAACAAGAAGATGAAGGAGGGCGAGATGGAGAGATGGCGGGTAAAGGAAGGAGGAGCAGTGCTGTGCCGTATATTTCCCTGTGACATCAGAGGAGAGGTTACGGTTGACTTTGTGTGTTTACGTCTGTGGCGTCCTTGAGGAGGAGGCGCATCTCTTCAGTCTTCACAGAGACTTCTTCTTCTCTTTTATTCGTCTCCTCGTCACCACATCGACCGGCGTCTTCACAAGGACCCTCAGATAAACCTGTCACAGCTGCTCCATAACTCCACCCTGACCTCCACCAGGAGGAATCAAGGAGCTCCACCAGTGCTGTACATCAGGAGGGTGTCAGAGAGGAGGAGGAGGAGGAGGAGGAGGAGGAAGAGGAGGAGGAGGATGATGAGGAGGAAGAGGAAGAGGAGGAGGAGGAGGAGGAAGATGAAGCGGAGGATGAGGAGGAAGAGGAGGAGGAGGAGGAGGTGGAAGAGGAGGAATAGGAGGATGAGGAGGAATATGATGAGGAGGAGGAGGAGGAAGATGAGGAGGAGGAAGAGGGAGAGGAAGATGAAGAGGAGGAGGATGAGGAGGATGAAGAGGAGGAGGAGGGAGAGGAGGAGGAGGAAGAGTAGGAGGAGGAAGATGAAGCGGAGGATGAGGAGGAAGAGGAGGAGGAGGAGGTGGAAGATGAGGAGGAGGAATAGGAGGATGAGGAGGAATATGATGAGGAGGAGGAGGAGGAAGAGGAAGATGAGGAGGATGAAGATGAGGAAGATGAAGAGGAGGAGGAGGGAGAGGGAGAGAGAGAGGAGGATGAGGGTCAAGAGGAGGAGTAAGATGAGGAAGAGGATGATGAGGAGGAATAGGAGAAGGAATAGGAGGAAGAAGAAGAAGAGGAGGAGGAGGAGGAAGATGATGAGGAAGAGGAGGAGGAGGTGGAAGATGATGATGAGGAGGAGGAAGAGAAGGAAGGGGGAGATGAAGAGGAGGAGGAGGAAGAGGAGGAGGAATAGTTTTTTTCCTCTTGTTCTTCATTCTTTCTTTCCTTTCTGCTCCTTATTATATTGGACGCTTTATATTTCTAATAGGAGACGTATAAAGTATAACTTTCAATGGGACACTTTATACACTGTAGTATTAGTAGTTGTACTTTATAGACTGTAGTATTAGTAGTTGTACTTTATAGACTGTAGTATTAGTAGTTGTACTTTATAGACTGTAGTATCAGTAGTTGTACTTTATACACTGTAGTATCAGTAGTTGTACTTTATACACTGTAGTATTAGTAGTTGTACTTCCTGTGTTGCAGTATTTAAATCATAAGTGTGTCGTTAACACTGTTTCACACTCGGCTCTGATCCAAACCGCCGTCGTCTCATCAGTGACATTAAAAATATTCTCTTTTCATTTCACCTTGTATGCGTCGCACACACTCTGGAGGGCAGAGGAGATGTCCTCAGACGAGCTCCAGCCCAAAAAAAAAAAAAAAAAAAAAAAAAAAAAAAGGAGAGAAAACCCTGTCTGTGGCGGAGCAGAAGTCCTGAAAGAGGCCTTTGTGCTCCGTGGAGACCCAACGGCCTCCAGAAACCCGCCTTTGTCCGGACTCATTTGTTCCCGTTCGGCTCGTTGCTGCTCCTGTGAGAGGTTTACATTGTGAGGCTGCTGCTGGAAGTCAGCACCTACATCAACCCCAACACCACACACACACACACACACACACACACACACACACACACACACACACACACACACACACACACAGTGATATATAATGAAATCCGAGGGTGGCGTCTCCGTCTTTGTGCGGAGGCTTTGAACTCGCACTGATCGACGGAAGGAATTCACTTTGTTGTTTACAACCCAAAAACACAGCCTCGACTTTTGGAGTCTGTTCACTCTGCCGTTAATTCTTCACTACTAGACTTCCACTAATCAATATATTTAATTGGGCTTGTAACTGAGGATTATCTTTATTATTGATTTAATGTGTCCATCTATTTTATGTTTTTTTATGAATTAACTCATTATTTTCTAGCAAATGTCCTCCAAAAAAAATACTGGAAATAAAATCTTATTTCCTTTGAATGACCCAGAGATATTGATTAATTATGTTATGGATCGGGCTTTTCTCATACAGCGTTCGACAGCTATATCTACAAAAATGAGTGCGCTGTATTTCATAGATATAGTTAACGAACTAGTTTTGTGTGTAATCCACGTAATCATGAACCAGGAAGTAAAAAGGCCACAAAAAGTCATCAAGGGTGGGCAGAGTTTGAGATGGATATGTTGAACCAAAAATGATCTTTTTGCCAGGAGACCTTTGTTCGTTCCTTGTTTGAAACGAGAAGTCAACCTTGATGTTTTTGTCAAGTAACTTGCTTAAGTAACGCCACTCCAGTAGATATTTTAACCCAGGCCATGATCTTTTCCTAAACCTAACTAAGTAGTTTTGTTGCCTAAACCTAAGTTAGTATTTCACAATCTTCTCCGAAACTTACCAAGTATTTAACAACCTTTAACTAACCTTAACTAACTAAACCTAACTAAGTTGCTTCCTGTGAAGATGGAAGTTTATTTTGAAAAGACTGTATTCAAATAACGAGCTGAAATTGACACGAAAAAATGATGGAGGAGTGACTTTTTCGATATGTTGCATAGGACAGAAGAAAACATACATTTTGAAGCAGCTATCATTCTGTCAAAGTAGTTAGAAAATGTGCTTTATGATTGTTTGCTAATCAGTTTAATGATCATTTGACTAATCGTCAAGACCACATAGAGAATGATCACAAACTCTGCAGCTTTAAGGAGCTTTTTAAGCCAAAATTTGGATTTTATAGCCTATGTATTATAAGTTAATGTCAAGCAAGCCAAGTTAGTAACCAAACTGGTGAAGAAAGAGGAACATTAAGCAGGAAAAGAGTCAGATATTTCTTTCTCAGTCGCTGGTGCAGACCAAATCAGAGCCAAAAGGGGGGCGGTTATTGGTTCCATCTGGTTGAAACACAAATAGTAACCATATTAAGTTTTCATATTGATAACATGTCAGAATTATGATTCCGTCAGGTTTTTTGTGGAGTCTAACTTTCCACATGTGTCCTTTAAAAACTCAATGAATGCAGCTTTAACATCAAATAGACGTGAGAAAGACCTAAAAACAACTTAAAAATCTGATTTGGCAATTCAGAAAACACGAGTATTAATATACAGTATTTGTGCTTTGGTTTAAAATATACTGTGTTTGTTTCGTTGTTTTCAGGTCAAAGAATGAACCTTAAAGCTCAATAGTTTCTATTAAAAAGCTGTTTTATTGTCTCTGAACGAAGCCTCTGCTTCTTTGGGTTTGAACTTGGCGACCTTCATCATATCACTGTAACTTACCCAATATTGCAGCTCTGCTCTGTGGATGACTCATATAGAACTTTAATAATAATAATAATAACCCAGCCAGCCAGAACAGTTTTTCCTTTTCATCAAATGTGGATCTTTTTTCTTTTATGGAACACAAGGTCTTGAAAAGATCAGTGATTGTGGGCCAGAATTTCCTTTTTATGTATTCAAATATATTTCAACGAGAGATGAAGCCAGTGAACTAAATTAATCTTTTTCTTCTTCTGTCTTTTTGCTTCACTTTTCTTTTTCCTGCTGGTAATGTCGAGCATCAGAATCAGTCTGACTGAGGTCCAAACAACAATCTGTAGTTCTTGTTTTTCTCTGTGGGTTTTAAAGAACGAAGGTCACTCACGTAGTCGAACATGTTATCACCTTCTGCTCAGCTGCTGATGCTTCTGTTGCTTTCTGAAAAAGTCCCAAAATTGCATCTCAACCCGTTTAGTTTTGCCCTTCAGTGAGGCTGCAGCAGCTTGGCAGCGATGCCCTCAGTTTGGTCCTGAGTGTTGCCAGATGGAGGAGATTTTTTTTCTAACCTGTGTTTCCACACATAAGCTCCGCCTCCCAGTGACACTCCAAGACACTTACAGTCAGTCGTACCTGTCACCCGGAGGCCAAGCGGCCATCTGGAGCCGTGGGAGGTTTTTTTTTTCCCTCCAGGGACGACGGTGAGTGCAGCAATGTGGATAAGAGAAGATAAAAAAACGCCTGAAGCTGTTTAGCCTGTTTGCTAGTCCTAGCAGACCTTTATGCACAACATATATAATTTAACCATAACCATGGCAACGGGAGTGATGCTTAATGCTGCTTCGTCAGGTTAAAAGTGAAACAGATCTAACCTGGAGTTAAACTGAGACAAATTAATCTTTTTTCAGAGCTTTTCAACCAGCTCTCACGGTGTATGTGTATTCCCAGGATGAGTCACAACATAATCATTTTGATCTGTTTTTCAATGAAATTAGAATAATTATAAAAAATACAACATCTGCAAGTGAAAATAATCGCAAATTAATTGGTTGAGAAAAAAAGGCTTGAGTTTGGATTATTTTGTAAAACTATTTTGAAAGGTCAAGAATGGACTTTCACTAAATTGACAGCAAACAAACCTGTGATTGGGTTTTAATAAAATAAAATAAAATGAAATAAAATAAAATGAAATGAAATAAAAATAAATATATAAATATAAAAAAAAAAAAAATAAAATAAATAAAAATACAAACATTTAAATAAAAATATATATAAACATTTAAATAAATAAAAATAAATATTAACAAACAACCAACTACCAACTGTCGATGAAACTTTTCCCAGAATTATAATAGTTTTGATAGTTGTAAGTACTTCAGTATATCAGTATATTGCACATTTCTATATATATATACTTCAGTATATCAGTATATTACAAATGTCCCCGCTGCGGGACGAATAAAGGATTATCTTATATATCTGCTTCATGTGTCTTGGGGAAATGTAAGGGGAAATAACTGTCTTAACTGGATCTCTGTGGCTACACTACAGAAAACTGTCAAAGAGGAGCTATTTATACTTATGGAAATATAAAATATGGACAATTCCAATGTTAAGTAGTTCCTCAACAAAATAGGATGTCTAGTGAAGCAACATATTACAGAAGGAGACATTTTGCTTCTATGACGAGGCTAATTTCCAAGTTGCTGAGGATATGTATTTTTCTTATAGTTTTTGTGAGATGACTCAGATTCTCCCACTTGAACTAGACCCTCCAGTCCGTCCGTCACACGTTTACCTGCTGCTCCTCCTCGCTGTCCGTTTCCCCCCCGGCGGACCTCCAGGCCTCAGAAATGTGCTGCAGTCACCTGTCACGTCTCCTCTGGCATGAAGATGATTTGTGCCGACGCGCTCGACTGCTTCCTCCCACTCTCTCCCTCTCTCTCTCTCTCTCTCTCCCCTCCCACAGAGAGGTCATCGTCGCTGTAATTTCAGCCACCTCTCCTGTCGGCAAAGAAAAAATGTAAGAGTTGTGAGCAAAAAGAAGTGGATATCTGTTAGACGAGTGTGTGGTGGATTTCCACATTCATGTCTTCCTCTGGGATGGTTTCATATCTCCTCTGTGTTTACAATCTCCGGCAACCATTAACGTAACGAGCAACCACAGACACGTTCTGCTGGAAGTCACCAGTTAACTCGGTCTCTTGTTAAACTGAAACACTTGTTGCTCTGAAAGGGTTGTGATCCGAAATCTGAAATCTGTAGAACTTGAGTTTGTTGTTGGAAAATCGTTTCTGACAACCAAACATGAAACCATGTTTGCACCTTTTTGATGCTGGTATTAGTTTGAATTCAATGTTTAAACACCATGGAGAGGTCGACAGAATTTAGAGGAATCAATTGAACCTATCTTGCATGTGTTTTGACTGTGGGAGGGAGCTGGAGAACTCAGAGAGAACCCACATTGACATGGGGAGAACATGCAAACTCTTGCTGTGAGGTTACAGTGGATTTCTGGGGAAAAAAACACTTCTGTTGCCAACATGCACCCAAGATATTCATGATGACCTCTGCTGTAAAAGCATCTATTCAGACACCCAGTGTAGAGTAAACAGAACTGCATATATGTCAAATATCTGTCTGTTTTAGAATATATAAAGCCCCTAAATTCAACTTTTCTCTGAAATGTGAGAAATGTCTGTCCATAGATTTATATTTATGAACCTGAATATATAAATATATATCTATTCATAAGCAGAGGTGTGATACGTGGTTGTTGTACGCTCGATATGCGATTACTCAGCCTGCGTGTGAATGTCACGACCCCTTCGTCTTCCTCACCTTCACACTCCTCCGTGAAGGATTAAGTGTAAGCTGGTGTGTGTGGACTGGGAACCATCGCAGCACCAGTCATCCTCTCCCTCACCTCTACCTCCCTCCTGTCTCTCTGCTGTGATAAACCCGAGGGGGGGGGGGTTGAGAGGTCACAAGTTCCACTTCAGCTCCGTCTGAAACGCTGAGCGACTGAGATTTTGACGCTGATAAATAATTAGCTCGTTAGTTTTGGTGATGTCGGTGTGATTGCGGTAAACAGATGAGACGTGCGAGCAGACTGTCAGCATCTAATGTTTGGAAACGGAAGGTTCCATGCAGAACGTAGAGAGAGCCGCTGTGTTTCTCAGCAACTGTACGTTTGACCACTGCAGGAAAGACAAGGTCACCAGGTTGATGGGAAATGTGGTCTTTCCAAACAGGGTTAATTGGCCTAAAAACTAGATTTCAAAATCATTGGTGCTTTCATGTTTGAAGTTTAAATTGAAATAATTTTGTATTATAAGGTAGACTAAATAACATAAAAATATACAATTAAAGTAGTATATTAGTCAACAATAGTCAGTTAAACAACTTAAAACAGTTACAGCTACATCCACACTTTGATTAGATTTCTGAAGTTATCTTTTGGCTTCAAATTGCATTTCAAACCAGATTTATGTTGCAATGAATGTAGAAGCAGTCCGTCCCAAATCAGTGTTAATTCTCTGCAGGATTAGCAATAGGTCTCTCCTGAGAATGAGACCCCATGTACCTTTTTTAAATAAAGGTTAAATGATAAATAATTTAAAAAAAACTATTGTATTGTAATTTAAACTTCCTACTAAAAACCACGAGAGAGAAAGTGTTCGTTATCCTTCCTCTCTGAACTTCACCACTTCCTGTCAGATGAGAACATTTCCACTCGCCTCTTTGATTCTTTTTTTTCTCATCTTTTTGAATTCAACACTAATTTATTCCTCAGCAAAAGTTGAAAGAAGAATTTTTAGCCTTACTCAATAAGAAAGTGATTTTTTTTTGAAGAGGACGCTTTAATAAAAGAAGCTCGATTTATGGCGACACCGGCCTCGGGTTCGAGAGCTGGATCTCGTTCTCCAACTATGCATGTTGAGCTGTGAGTTTGTAAGAAATTGATGTTCAGCCGAGAGTTTAGTGGAAGTGTCTTTAAAGCTGCATTCTCTCTACTGTCCATCAGGGGGCGACTCCTCTGGTTGTATAGAAGTCTATGAGAAAATGACTCTACTTCTCTCTTGATTTATTCCCTCAGTAAACATTGTAAACATGAGTTTATGGTCTCAATCTCTAGTTTCAAGTCTTCTTCAATACAGCATGATGTTCATTTAGTAAATGATGCTCCATTTAGAGTCAAACAGACCATAAAGCAGGGGATGCTTTAGGGCGGGGCTACTGTGATTGACAGGTCGACACCAGAGACGTATACGGCGTCTAACCTCCGTTCATTAGTTGCAAAAAACTACGTCCACTTCTTATATACAGTCCATGGTTTAGATGATGAGTCAGGCTTGTGTCAGAGATGTTTAGGGTCTGTTTATGGTGCCTGGCAGAATAAATGTGAGGGTCAGAGGTGCAGCTCTGTCTGTAGGTACACAAAGCTCTGCCGGCAGATCGCTTTCTCTTCCAGAAGGCACAGAACAAATTGTCATGTTCTCCAGCTACCCAAGAAAAATGAGTGGTCATCTGTGAGCGGCTGCTGGCGTGTGAGAGGGATGATTATTTTTCCCCAAAACTCAGGAGCTGGATTCTAAAGATCAATTTCTTTTTGAGCCACCAGGTCGGGGCGGTAACAAAAAAAAAAACTTCAGGGAGTCAGAGAGCCGTGACTTGAATCTGTTCTGGTCTGCAGGGCAGGAATGTTTGAGGGACTGAAAAAAGGAACATTTTGAGTTTTGGGTGCAGGTTTTTGCATCAGCTCTCATGCATGAAGAAGGTTGTGTTGTTGTTATCTGTGACCGTCTGACCCGAACCGAGAGTGGTCTGGTAATCTACGGATGTCTGGATGTCCCTGAGAAACATCTTAACGAGCTGTGAAGCAAGAATTTTCTCCCAGACACTTGAGGTTTCATTGCACATTTCTTTGTTATTATATACTTTTTTTTTTTTTTTTTAAGAGAGAGCGGTTGGTCATTCCACTGAAAATAGGGCAAGAAACAATATTCCTGTTGAGGGATAAAAACATCTCATACAATATTTTTATGCTGCTATACTCAGTCTGGTTTCCTAAAAATGACGTTCTCATACAACAAAACTGCTTGTCATTTATGTTTCGAGGAAAAGGTTTTTCTCCCAGATTTAATTTGTATTTGACAAAATGACAAATACTTTTAATCAAACCAGTGTTGGTGCCCCTTGTGAGACCAAAAAATAAACTTATTTGGAAACAAAACACAACCTAAACAAGTAGATTTGTTGCCTAAACCTCAACTTAATTGAGAATGCAGTTTAGAAACGTCAAAAATGCCAGGAGTGGTTTACTTATACTTTGGTTCAGAAATGTAGAGATTCAGCAAATCGTTTTTGAAACTTAAATGCCAATATTTTATTCTGGTGCCTGGGTTGTTTCACTATCAAACCTAAACCGTGAATAAGGAAAAGAAAAAAAAAAATCAACAATTTTATTATAAGTATATTATATTGAAAGATTTTGAATAATGTTATTAGAATGAAGTAATGATTTTCAGAAAATTATATAATATTAAAAAAGTTTATTATTTCAGAAAAAGTACAATTAAAAAAGTCATAATTATTTCAGAAGAAGTACAATTTCCCTGAGAATAAAGTTGAAAGGTCATAATATGGTAAAACTTTTTATTCTGGCAACTGGGTTGCTGTAATATACTCCTTAGCTGTGAATACTCAAACTAGTCAAATCAGTAACATAAAAGAATCTATCATCTATATAGAAATATTTACGCCACACTGGAAAAACCTCCTCTTAGCTACAGAAACGATTGTTTGTCTTTTTGTACTCTGCCACATCTATGATCAAGGTTTGGTTTGGTAACAAAAAATTGTGGGTTGAGGTGAAGAAAAGATTGTGGTTAAAGGAGGTTAAAGGAAATCGAAGTTGACCGTTTCTAGGAAACAGGATGCAACTGGCAACCTCCTGTGTTAAGATCACTAATTTAACTGACCTTCACTGACCTGCTGTTAAGAGGCTTTCCAGCCGTTTAACAGCGTCACGCTTCCTTCACCTCCGTTTCCAACCATTATTAAAAGAAGAAGAAGAAGAAAAGGTCCATTGTGATCCTTAAAATTTTTTATTTTTATGCATTCAAGGCAATAACCAAACCTTTTGTTTTGTCTTTGCTGAGGAAAGTGTAGAAAGAGAATCCATTAAGTTCTGCTGTATTTGCAGTAACATACTTGAAAGTATCAAAAGTGAAGGATTGTTCCTGTAAAACCAAACCAGATCCTATTCCAGTGATGGATGGATCTTCTGAAGCTGCTCAGCCACCAGGCTATAACACTGATTATTCTTCTGACAGTCTGATCAGCTCCAAAAAATGAACCAAGACGCTGAGATAAGCTGCTGTTGTTCACTTTAAGTGTTTGTGGTAACAACACTGAACTTCTGACCTTCTCCATACTTTTCTCTTTCCTCTTTTAGTTTTTAGCATGTTTAATTTATGAAACTCTGTGTGGGAGTTTGAAACTCTCTTTTCTGCATACAAAGCGGTTCAGATATATTTAAGTCGTCTTTGCGTCGGAGATGACGGCCTCTTATTGATTTTTCTTTTAGAGTTTTTTGGGCTGCAGAGATCAGACCGACATGACTCTGCTAACTCTGCCTGCCAATTGTTTACATATTTCACATAACTTCTTCCGCTGTGCCTCCAGGCTCAATGCTTCTCTGCTGCAAACTCCCAATACCCAATAGCTGCTCCGTCAGTCTGCATCTGCAGGATAACATGAAGAGAGATCTCGGCTCTCTGAGTGAGACTTCTTGAATGCTGACAGGTCTCTGCTCTGTGTTTACGGTGTGTTTGCACGACCGACTTGTCTCACCTTGTTCTGAACCTCCTCTCCACTTTTGAACCTCCGTTCATCTGCTGACAAATGTGCAGGTGACATTTAACACTTTAAAGGAACATGTACCAGTTAGTTTCCCTGTTTAAGCTCTCTGGATGAAGGTTTTTTTGTATCAAACTATTCAAATTCGATTGTTGCATTACATGGGATCCAATAATAGTGAATAAGGAAAAGAAGAAAAAAATCAACTTTATCTTATCTTATATTATAGCAATATATTTTCAGTAATGTCACAATTTCCAGATTTTTAAAAAATATTAAAAGTTAAAATCCTGAGAATACATTGTGTTTTTTACAAGAAAAAAAGTCATAATATTTTGAGAACATAGTCAAAATTCTATGAGAAAAAAATACTATATTTTATGATTAAATATTACCAGACAAAAATCATAATTTTTAAGAATATTGTAATTTCTGGTGAAAAAAGTTTTCTAAGAAAAGTCATCATATGAGAACAAAGTCAAAATTCTACGAGAAAAAATATATAATATTTAGAGAATAAATATTTAAAGAAAAATATCATGTTATGAGAAAAAGAGCATACACAAAAGTCAAATTTTTTCTTAATTTTACATATTATGAGAAAATTGTTATTACTTTGTTGCATCTAAATAACAATTATATTGTCATTACATGGACATTTATCATAAACAATACGAATATAATCTCGATTTATTTTTCTCCAACAGAGTAACAGAACTGTGATTAAAGTATTACACATGTTATAAAAAGTTTATTTAGTTCTCATTTTCCTTTCGGTAAACCCTGACCTGTTCATCAGTAAATTACTCACTTCAGTTCAGATCTTCACTGTCATAAAAGAGGAATTTATTCTTTATTGCTATAACAAAGCAATAAAACAAAAGAACACATTAATCATGGAAACAAAGAAACAAAAATAAATCTCTTTGATGTGTGAACAGACTGCAACTAATAAAAACAAGGACAAGATAAACTGCTCTGCTGTGTGGGGGAATTCATTTCAGCGCTAAACACGTCTTTGATTTTTCCTTATGATCTGCATTTTCTTCAAACAGTCGAAAAATAGAAACTTTAATCAAACCAAAACAGAAATCACATCACACCCGACTATTTTACAGTGTTTTTTAATTTATATTTTTATATCCTTCACTCCAGACAGACCTGAAGCTTCATCTCACTGAACATCATTGTCTGCTTTTACATCTTTTAAAGGTTCTTGCAAGTTAGAATGATGCGTTCAAGGGCACTTGTGAGTCAGCAACTTCCCACCATTTTTTATCCCTTTCCTTTTATTTGCCTTCTTCAAGTTTGTTTCTTTTGCAACACAGCTCCATTATTGTCCAAACTACATGTGTTTGTTGGTAATCCGTCTTTTGTGCGTTCTCTTTGTGAATGTTTGACTAATCAAGCAGCAAAAACATGCATTTAAGAAAAGTATTATGGTCCCAGTAGGAGTCCCTGTGGTGCACCATTGAAACAAACAGCCTGCATGGGATGTATTTGTTGGTACATGGATGTTTTGATCCCTCGTTGTTGGTCCCTGAAGTGCAGACTAATGCCAGTTTTCATCACGCTGTTTGTTCCCCCCCCACCGGCTGTCATGCTTTGGCATTTGAAGCATGTGAGTCACAAGAGTCCACCAATCAGAGCGCCGTCCCAGAGTCCTCTCTGGTCCAGCTGTCTGGTGATTACGACGAGTAGATTATTGAACGTGGACAATGAAACATAAAACCTCCAGGAGCTCCATGAGTAGACACAATACAGTCATTAATCTCTCAACTATTTTTTACAATGAGACATTTATTCTTTGGAAATATGAGGTGATAAAAAGTTCTCAGAGACCAAGATAATCAAATCAAAACCCAGATAATATTCAATTTACACTGATATCAAACTGAGAAAAGTCCTTAAAACTGCAAAGCTGAATACAGCAAATAATGAATCCTGTTGATTGTTTAATTGATGTATTGGATTAATTGTTGAATGAAAGTGATGCTCTGGCTTGTAGGGAATGAGGTTCTTCTGACCTTTGCTGCAAAAAGTATTGTTATTTAAAAGGGATATTTGTGATGGTTTAAAGTGTTTTTTGTAGAAGGTACTTATCCAGAGTCAGTGTATTACTAAAGTGGAAGACAGTTGTCGGATATTGGTTAATTTGGATTTACCAAAGTTACTCAAAGAAAACTAACCAATGGAGGCAGCAGTAGATCAGATACTCCTGTGTTCTAAGAGGTAAAATCACAGTTTTTGTCAATGAAGAAGAACCAAGTACAAACACACTTCTAAACATTTGAATTGATTTGAATCGTCATCTCTGATGCGGGTTTTTTCACTTTCAAAATTGTGAAACATGAGTGTTTATTAGAGGGAAGTTTGGTTGATGTTGATTAAAAAAATGCAAATGCTGATATTGTAGTTATTTTATGTTCGTCCCTTTTCTGTTTTATGACAAGGGATTTCGCATTTTGGTTTGGAAGAACTTCAAAGAAACCATGGATACGTTTCTGAATCAAAAATGAATTTCATGTGAACATTTATAGAAACGTGTGAATCAACGTTTTAGTGCTTTAACCACTTGAGGAGCTTTTGACATTTTGATTTATATTGCTTGCCATTTCTAAATTATGTTCCTAGAGTTAAACCTCTTCCTCGGTTACATTTAGGCAACAAAACTATTTGGTCAGATGTTGTGAAAGATCATGATTTGAGTAAAGTAAGTATGTTCTTCCGCAAACTTTTATTAGAATTGTAAAATACGTAAAAAAGAAACGTAATTTAGGAGAGAATACGTTGTTGTCAATGAAGTTTAGTTAAATGGGAATGTGGTTGTAAGGAGACCAGAAAAGCAGATTAATGTTCTTCTACATTAAATATACTTTTGGCCGTGAAGTGTTGAAGTCACAGAAACGTATTCCAGAAAGGAAAGATATAAATACCCAAATATAAGATCTTCGATTGACCAAACTGCTGTTTTTTGTTGCCGTGATGTAAGATGTTGTTGACGAGGTGAGAAAGTCGTCTTTGATTTCATCTCTCATGTTGTTTCTCTGTTGACTCCTCGTGGGCCGCTTTTGCTTTTAAGCTCTATAGATGTTGCCTTCAGCTGCTTACATGTTTTATGATGTTTCACTCTTTTTTATTTTCCACAAAATAAAAGTTCCTAGTAGCTTTAGGTTCTCCAGCTCATTAGTATTATGTAGCTATATAATTATAAAAGTGGGTTATGTTTTATTTATTTACCTTAAACATCTTTTTTGCAACAGAGACCAGAAAAAAAACTCCAATATTTTTAGTTGAACAAATAGAACTCAGCTTCTCAAACAGTCATGAGTTGGTCTGAGGAACATTTAAAGCTGGTGTTTTGGTTGTTTTACCTTGAACATGGCCTTTAAGAAATGAAAACAGACCTCTGACCTTTTCATATAAAACTCATTGAGTGAAGTGGAATGGCATTGTGTTACGCAAATGGCATCCAAGTGCAGTCGCAGCAGCATTGAGTGAACATGTTATGGACATAATCCAGTGTTGATAGTATAATAGGTTGTTCTTTTACAATAAATGTGGTGGGAAAAAGAGAAGCAGTATTTCCTCTGAGATGTGGTCTCAGTCTAGTAAATGTACGTTACTCTCCATCTCTGCTGCTGTGCTCCACATCCCCAAATATTCAGCTCTGACTGAGCATTTCTAAACCATTTTTCCTCCCTCCTCTCTCTCTGGATTTTTTTCTCCCCCTCTGGCAGAAAACATTTGAGCCAAGACGGATAAATACAGTCCGGCACTTTGGCAGTTTCCTTTATGAGGCCACAAATAGTTGGCTCCCAGTATCGTGTTTGCTATCGGCTATCGTCTGATTCATAATGGCTGCCTGCCCGTCTGATTAACGGCGTCAGGAATCCTTTTTCTCCACCATCGTTTGTTGTTAATCCATTTTTTTGTGTGAGCATGTACATCTCAACTATACATTTCAATCTATGTGACCTAATACCGCCGTGTCTGGTGACCTTATTCCCCTCCTCGTTTTGATATTCGGTTACGAAGTGAAAGTTAAAATAGCTGCCGGCGTGTTTTCCTCATGGCGCCCGACTGCAGCTGTTTTTTCTTCCCCCCCATCCGGTGCCTGGAAAGTCTTTGCCACCAAAATAATCTGGGTTGGAGGGACTGTGGAGTCATCACAGAGCTTTACTAAATATGGACGGCCCGTCATGGATTCACACGAACACCTGCTCACAACAGCGGCCATGCAGGAGGAGTTCAGCTACGCTAACGGCATTAGCACACAAAAAGCAAAGTGTAACAAAAGTGAAAACATCCACCAAACTCCTATTGTTAAGTTGACTGTTTTAAGATAAGATAAAATAATCCTTTATTAGTCCCAGAGCGGGGGGACAAAAAAACAAGATCAAAACAAGTATTATAAATAAGTAAATAAATAATAACACAATAAAGAATAATAAATAAGTAAAAAAAAAAACAACGTTAAAAATCCACAATAACTAAAATATTATATAAACAGACAGAATATTTTTTTAGTATGGACTAAAGAGAGAGTCTCTGCTTCAGATGTGTTACAAAAGTGCACGAAAGAAAAAGTCATTTCAGGACAATAGAGCAACTTTCCTCCCAAAATCTCATCTCTTGAACAATTACCTCACGTCACCCCCCCCCCCCCTCAGTCACACACCCATGTCCTCCCCCCTCCACTGCCTCTAATGTGCATAATTTGTTCCTTGCCTTGAGGTTAAAAATATCCCTTCCACCCTTTCTCTCTCTCCTCTGCTCTTTATTTCCTCAGCCAGCACTTTTCTGCTGATCACGTTTTTTTTTTTCCTCCGAAGGTCACGGGAGTGTTTAGTTTCGTCTGTTGTCGGGACGCGATGGTGGTGACTGTGACTCGCGCTCCTCTTTACCTCTTTACCATCGATCGGATGTAAAGTGAGTGGTGAGGATGTTTCTTAAAGTGCCAACGTTTAGCTTTTGGGGCTTTTATAGTCGCTTAAATCAGTATGGACTGATTTTTCTTGGCCACTAGGGGGCAGAAGAGCGTCACAACAAACTCCAATGACATATTATTGCCTTTTAAAGCTGTTGCATATAATGTGTTGCCTATTTCAACACCCAGCAGACACCGAACAACCTAATCAGTCATTTGGATTTATTTTGTGTTCACCTGAAATCCAATATTCTAATAATATCTGTCTCTTTAGCTGCTAAATTTTCCAATTTCTGTACCAGGTAGTCTCTTAACTTTGTCTGTGTATAGTGGATTTATCAGAGCTTCATTGATAAAAAAAGGTTTTTGAGAGCACTGAGACTGAATTATACATTAAAAAGTGCCGTAAAACCAAAACTATGAGCTATTAATGGCTAAAAAAGCTCTGTAGAGTTGCAGAGTTGCTGATCATTCTCTGTGGTCTTTGTGACAACTGAAACTTTTCACGTCACACTTGTCATTTGATCCATCATTGATATAGATAATATTTATAAGTGGAGCTTCTATCTTGACAGTTTGTTCTTGAATTAACAGGAGATATCAGAAACCTGATCATAGATGGGCACGGCTTGTAACAGAGTTTAGGAAAGACCAATTCCCCAAACAAGTCTGGAGACATTGTGTCTTGGTTATTACCAAGATGAGCTGTGTGAAAACCAGACAGTGTTTTTGTTTCTATTATTAATATTCTAGTGGGGGAATGTAAAGTTTCTAAAGATGACAAACATGCTGTGCAGTAAAATGAGAGTAAATTGAAGCCTGAAACACTTTTAGATTTTTGTTGTGTAGCCATGAAAACATAAAACCTGTCAATGAAAAGAGATGTGATGTACGTTTGTGATGTTGTCGTACAGTTGAGGGGAAATGTAAGAGAGCATCCAGGATATGAATATGTCGGCATTATTACATGGAATAATAATAAATGGAAGATTTGTGCATCACTTTAGTTCTCAGATGATTTAGTTTAAAGACACCTTATCTTCTGTTCTAATGAAACCAAAAGTAGACTTTAAACATGTCAAACTAGAGAAACAACCTCCAAAAATACAAATGATTGCTGTATGAAAATAGATTCACCAAACTAGCAAACTATTTTATAGCCTTTGTGTGGACTTTATAGCATTATGTGTAAATTAAGCTGCAGTGGAGTCTATTAGAAGCAAACACTGGACTCAGTGTAGATAGAAATCTGATGCACAGCATGAAGCTGAATTGCTAATCCTTTCTTCCCTCTGATGCTCATGTTTGTCTCTCGTATGTCGGAGCTACATGGAGCTGAATAAAATGCAACTGCTGCTAAAAATACCCAGAATGCATTGACATTTACAGTCAGAGTAAAAGATGCATGGCCGTGCTGGTGTAACTCCCCTCTGCTCTGTGATTTAGGATTCTCTTTATTGCTCGAGAATTGCATGTTTATGTTTGAGTGTTGCATCGGCTCGTTTCACCTGACTGAAGCTAACAGAAGGAAGACTCCAACAGAGACCACGAAGCTATCATTGATTTATTTTTACATTTAAATACTTAATATTTAGATATGAGCTGTTAAAACAAAAAAACTGCATTGGAGAAATTCTATAAGGTTTTTTTTGGACAATCTATGAAAGGAAGTGAACATATTTGGACTGAGGAGGAGTGACGTAGAGACTCTGTTTACGTCTCCTGTCAATCAGTGTAGCCCCGCCCTAAAGCATCCCCTGCTTTATGGTCTGTTTGACTCTAAATGGAGCATCATTTACTAAATGAACATCATGCTGTATTGAAGAAGACTTGAAACTAGAGATTGAGACCATAAACTCATGTTTACAATGTTTACTGAGGGAATAAATCAAGAGAGAAGTAGAGTCATTTTCTCATAGACTTCTATACAACCAGAGGAGTCGCCCCCTGGTGGACAGTAGAGAGAATGCAGGTCTTAAGACACTTTAGCATCGGTTTCACTTTGCAGAACTGGAGTTATCCGCCTGCTCTGAACCAAGGTTGCAAACTTTATTTCTTCTTTCAACCTTGACATAGGCAGACCAAGTCCACTCCCTCTGTTTTTACCTTTCACAATAAAAGCCCTACACATACAATATTTGCAGCCAAGTATTTACATTTTTTTGTCGTTTATTCGTTAATCCTCAGATGTGTAAAGCCCTCTACTCATAAGAATATATGAGAACAAACTGAAAGCTGTGACTTGTTTGATAAATGAAACTATTGTAAAATGCATGTCTTTTACTGTACTTTACTGTAGCGAGATTTTGGTTAAAGCAAAAATGAAAAACCTTCAAGTGGAATTTAATGATGCACTCAGAATCTTCCTCAATATTTTATTTCCAGTATTGACAAATGCAATTTAAATGTTTTGCGACTAGAAGTATTCCCATTTTTTATGCTGTGTTGAGTAATTTTATAAACAAATTTAAAGTGTTGATTGATTGAATCAAGAAAATGTAATCATAATGACTCTAACGGAGCTAACACAAAGAAGCAGAAGGTATTTTACTTGTTTCAGCATCAGATGTATCTCCGTCTGATATTCACTGTGGACTTGTGAACTGCGATGATTATACACCTGTGTTGGTGTCCTTGTATTGTATAGTCAATTATTATTATTATTTTTTAAATGGAACCATGTGTGAAATAAAGTTAAAGTTGTTCTACAGTAAAATTGGTGGCATGTGGTTCAGAAACTCATGGTGCCCAGAGGATGAACCTTAATTACTTTGGTGATCCTGTGTCCTTTCGTGCGCTGCCATGAGGTCGATTTTTTCCGGGTTTGTGAAATGTCTCCGTAGCTATTAAATGGATTGGAATAACATTTTAGTTCAGACATTCGAGTTCCTCTCAGGATGAACTGTAATAACTTTCATGATCCCTTAACTTTTCATTCAAAATGTTTACTACATTCCCATCAGCCTCAGATGCTCTTTGCGCTAATAAGCAAATTTCAGCTTGCTAACATGCTAACCTGAGATCGTCATTATGGCCAACGTTATACCTGCTAAACACCAGCATGTTAGCATTGGTATGTGAGCATGTTAGCATGCTGATATTAGCATTTAGCTCAAAGCACCGCTGGGCCTAATTACAGCCTCACAGAGCTGCTGGCATAGCATGGCGGCAGAGTCTTTTGTTTCTTCATGGGACTCTGCATGCACTGTCAGAACAGTGGCGTTTAAGATTATGATTATTTTAGTGTGGCGTTGCTAAACATTGCATGAGACTGTCATGTTAGTCTATGCAGTTTATAAATATCTTCAGCTGTTTGTGGGTTAAGAATAAAATCCAGAATTTTACTTTTTGTTATTTTGATATAGCCATATACCTCCAAGCTTTTAACCCTATTAACTACTCGCCCTGCATAATGAAGTGGAGTGAGTCCAGCCAAACGTCTTAAGGGTTCCTAATAGCAACAGAGTGCCAATAAACCACCTACTCTGAGAGTTTAGAGAGCTGCAGTTGAATCGTATCTTGAGGCAGAGCTGCTCCGGAGGCAGAAATCATGTCAGCAATAACGTCAGTAAGTTTTTAAAGAAACTAAATACAAATTAAAAGTGGAAATAACTTGAACCCTTTAGTGGTGGAGCGTAAAGGTGGAGACCCTTTCAGTTGTGGAACGGCAAGAGGAGAATCATTTTCTATGTTGTGAATCCTTTCTCCAAGATTTGAAGGATTTATAGCAGGTGGTATGGGATTAACGAGAGTCTTCACCCTGCGACCTCCCAACTTCACGTCCTAAGATCCGACAGGTAATATAAAAATGGAGCAACCACGGCAACGCCATTTCTCACTTTTCCATTGTGGGAATATCGGAGCTTGTGGGCGAAGCAAGTGTTGCTCGTTAGCATGCATTAAAACCTGCAGAACCAAAGAAGAATCCCTGCACAGTCATTTACTCACAAACTGATAAATTGGTCCAAAGCAAGATTTCTTTACATGCACAGACTTTTAGTCTGCTTTTAAAGTGGCCCTATTATGCTTTCCCACTTTCCCCCTCTTCTTTAGTGTTATATATCTTTTTTTACATGTAAAAGGTCCGTAGAGTGTAAAACCTGAAGTCCACGCCTAAAATGAGTTACCCTCCCCCTCAGAAGCTCCTGAGCTCCTGAAACGGCTCCATTGAATTCTCTCCTTCACTTCTGTAACTTTATGAGGTCACAATGTAACTTTATGAGGTCACAATGTTACATTATGAGGTCACAATGTAACTTTATGAGGTCACAATATTACGGAAGTGACATAAAACTCTCCAGCTAGTTTGGCCCTCAAACAACAAACGAGAAAATCGGAGCATAAGGTATTTTTGAAATGTGAAACGTTGACCAATCACAACAGAGCGGGCTAGCTGACCAATCAGAGCAGACTTTGCTTTCTGGAGGAAGGAGCAAGCGCTACAACGGAGCGTTTCAGAGGGTGAGAAGAGGTGCTGCAGGACAGGCAGGATGAGAAAACAAGGAGGATTATGGGCATTAACGCATGAAGTCATGTTGTAACTGGAACTGGAGATAAAAATATGCACCCAGAAAATAGCATAATAGGACCTTCATATTCATTAGGTTCATATTTCATCCTCTCCTCATCGCCCCCCTTTGTGATCACACATCAGGACCAATCAACTGGACTCAAACTCACCCTGTCCCGATTCCCTCCCCCTTCTCCACCCTGAAATCCACAGCAGCGTAACGGCCTGTAACGCAGCGGTCACGCCTCGTACTCATCATAATTGCAGCTGTCAGATCTGTTTCAGGAAGTCTTCTGCCAAATAATTACCCCGACGCTGTGTTCACTGGGGGGGAGAGACATGGAGACTTTTTTGTCTTCTTGGCTCTCGTTTCTCAGCGAAGTCATTCAACACAGCGCAGGTTGTTGGCCGGATTCCCCCCATAAAGACTTTTGGAGCCAGGTCTTGAGGAGCTACGTTTTTTCCCTGCGTTTCTTAGACAGCAGCTGCACATTTTTCTTGGCCTGCAAGGGGAATAAAACAAGCGCTCCCTGACTTTTATGTCATCACAGACTAATAAATCCACTCATGCCTCATATCTATATTCTGACGGTTAGATATCAGTGCATGTGACAGTTTATTAAATCAGCTTTGAGGGGATGTAGAAACATTGGAACATAAGACCATCTATCCGGCACTCAATCCCCTGTTTTATTGCCTCCATGCTGATGCTTTTACTTAAATAAGTTATTTTTGAAAAAAAAGTGAAGCCTCACAGACATGACAAGAAGTAACTCAAGTTATCATGCTTCATAAAATTGCATTCAAATCTGTCTGCAGCACTTATGTAGGAAAAGTGAAGGATACTACATGCGTGTTTTATAACGTTAAACATCTATAGGTGAAGTTTTTCACTTCATTTACACATGCAAATGATGCTAACTTAGAAAATACATAAGAAATACAACTTGTTCTGTTGATTTAAAGAAGCCGAAAGAGCTTCATGGGGTTGTAGCATAGACTGTATATAACCAATGGATGTGACATCACTCGTTGGTTTGTTCGGTGATTTTGCCGTCGCCATCTTGGATTACAGTTGCACTATGTTGTTTTTTATGCTACTAATGAACGGATATTACCACATTTGGAATGAGGAGGAGTGACGTAGAGACGCCGTATACGTGTCTGGTGTCCTGTCAATCAGTGTGTAGCCCCGCCCTAAAGCATCCCCTGCTTTATGGTCTGTTTGACTCTAAATGGAGCATCATTTACTAAATGAACATCATGCTGTATTGAAGAAGACTTGAAACTAGAGATTGAGACCATAAACTCATGTTTACAATGTTTACTGAGGGAATAAATCAAGAGAGAAGTAGAGTCATTTTCTCATAGACTTCTATACAACCAGAGGAGTCGCCCCCTGATGGACAGTAGAGAGAATGCAGCTTTAAGACATGAAGCTTTGGCTTAACTCTGCAGAACCGGATGTTGCCGCCTGGGTGAAAGGAAAAATGACACAAACACAGGAGACCCTGTCACATCCAGACTCAAAATAGATAAAAAAAAGATTCATAAAACAATAAAACAAATTTGGAACATGAAAAGTTGGGAATAAGATAGAGATAAGATAAGATAAGATAATCCTTTATTAGTCCCGCAGCGGGAACATTTGCAGGATTACAGCAGCATAGAGTAAAGTGCACACAAGAGACATAGTAAAGAAAGACAAGATAAAAATAAGTATTATAAATAAGCAATAAAAAACAGTAGAAAATCAACAATAACTGAAATATTATATTTACAGACAGAAACAACTATTAAAGCTATAATTGCACAGTGTATTGTATTGCACATGTGTCATGTGGTCTGCTGGGAGCAGAGCTGGTTGTGCAGCCTGACAGCAGCAGGAAGGAAGGACCTGCGGTACCTCTCCTTCACACACCGGGGGTGAAGCAGCCGGTGGTGAAGGAGCTGCACAGAGCTGCCAGGGTGTCCTGCATGGGGTGGGAGGTGTTGTTCATCAGGGATGACAGCTTGGCCATCACCCTCCTGTCTCCCACCACCTCCACCGTATCCAGTGGACACCCCAGCACACTGAATAAAGAGTTAAAGGAGAAGTTCTTACCTTTAAATAGTTGAATCGAGGGTTTTTTTGGAATTGAAGGAGCGGGTTTTCTAAACAGAAAAACTAGAAAAGAAAATCTCTAGGTTTCATCTTTATCCGTCTTCCCCGAGGAAACATCCTGATAGTGCATCTAAAAACATAAGTTCAAGTCTTTTCTTTTTTTTTCTGGAGGAGCCTCAGATGATTCTGCAGCTTTTTTTTGCAGATGAAATGAGACGAGATGAGATAAGACGAGACGAGGAGATGAAATCGGATCAGATGAACTTTTATTGATCCCTGCGGGGAAACCGGGTCATTACAGCAGCAACAGGAACAGAGGTGTAGCTCCGAGAGCAAAGTCAATACATAGATGGGAATAATGATAAAAGGACAGTCAACATGATAGTAGGTTGTTTTTATCAGCAGCAGCGTTTTCAAACAGAATTGAGAGTTATATACAGCAGTCATTGTTAGTGTACTTGAGATACTTGTACTTTACTTGAGTATTTTCCATTTCATGCTACTTTAAACTCTACATCACAGAGGTAAACATTGTACTTTTTACTCTGCTGCAGTTAGTTATTTTTCCAGTGATAAATTAACACAAATTATAAACCAACAAATAAATTATGATTTATTACAACATATAAAGTAATTCAAATAATCCCCACCTTTAGGAGCTGTAACATTAAAGTGATTAACACATTAATGCATTAATCATTATTATCTGATCTTATAATAAACAGTCTGAAATTGACGATTATGCACAACAAGTGCTTTTACTTTTGATACTTTAAGTATATTTTTATGCTAATGCTTTTGTACATGTACTAATATATGATTTTGAATGCAGTGCGTTTACTCGTGACAGTATTTCTACAGTATATTATTGGTACTTTTACTTGTAACAGAGTATTTCTAGAATATGATATTGGTAGTACTTCTTCAACCAATGATTGTTAGATGTTTCAACATGTTTGGAGGGTTCCTTTGAAGTGTTTTCTGATACAATTACTTATTATCTGTTGAGAAATATATGATGATTACTTTCTGTTACTGTTGGTTTACCTTAATACCAAATATGCAAATAAATACAAAGAATAAATAATAAAATCTCACCATTATTTTGCATATCGAGCAGAAAAAGTGGAACAAAATTACCGTTGAGTGCAAGTTCTTCTCACTTTTTCTGTTTAATATGCAAACTAATGCAGAAATATATTATATTGTGTAAGACAATAGTTTTAAAATGTAATCCTGCTAATGAACCCTTTTTTTTACTAAACGTATCAGTAATCTGATCACGATTTTTTCTTTCTTTCCGCAACTGAAAAGGAATACACTTACCTTGTTTTTTGCATCCTTATAAGGTAAAGATTTTTTATGTATGTCATTTCTGCACCTAATCAGGACTCCCGGTCACACAGTTAATAATTACTTTATATAATTATTTTATATAAACCGTAACCATAAAATGTTTATGGTTCCGGTTAGAACATGTTTGGCTCAAAGTTTATTTCAGTGTTGTTAGTCAAATCCCTGCAACGTCGTCTTAAGCGACAAAAACATGTGTTTGTGTACGTTTTAGGGGTTTGGATACATGGATCATTAGTCACCATGGGGGGCGCTCAACACACACACACACACACACACACACACACACACACACACACACACACACACACACACACACACACACACACACACACACACACACTAAAACAGCACTACAACACCACCACACAGCGTGACGCTTGCAACATCAAGTCTTGTAGAAGCATCTTGTCAGCGGGGGTTTTGTAGAGCTTGGTGTGTGTGTGTGCGTGTGTGTGTGTGCGTGTGTGTGTGTGTGTGTGTGTGTGTGTGTGTGTGTGTGTGTGTGTGTGTGTGTGTGTGTGTGTGTGTGCGCTACGACTAGAAATAAAATGAAAAATTAAGACTAAACCTCCCCAAAAGGAAGATCCAGCTCCTGTCTGGAGCTGCTGAGCACAAACCCATTTATAGAGCAGAGAGAGGGGAGATTGGATTATACACACACACACACACACACACACACACACACACACACACACACACACACACACACACGCATCAATACGTGCACACTTTGGCCCTCTTAGCTTCTTTAACAGTAGCCGTGCTCCACTTATCCCCATCAAGACACTAACAGATAACAGAGAGGAGGAACACATGTGTGTTTGTTTGGAGGAAATGCCTTCTGTGAATGTCCTCACACACACACACACACACACACACACACACACACACACACACACACACACACACACACACACACACACACACACACACACACACACACACACCGACTTGTTGCAAGTGGTTTGAAAAGTGAAAAGTATGATAATGTGTTAATGTGGAGCTTGTTTAGTTAATCCTCTTACTGGTTTCCTCTGAAGATTCTTGCCCTCTCTCCCTCTCTCTCTCTCTCTCTCCTCTCTCTCTCTCTCTCTCCAGTTGAACCAGTTCCCACCAGCTGCTCTGTAGTTAATGAACTGGTTTTATTTTATGTCTTTTGGCCGTGAATAAAAAATAAATGTACACAGCAGTTTAAGAAACTCCATCGATTTAGTGCCACATAGTATTTATTATATATATTTATTTATTCATGAGGATTTAAACGTTTACTTCACTGATGCCCCTCTCATGTTCCTAAACACAAGGATAACCTAACAGTTGAGGGTTAGATGTGTTTAAGTCCTTTATAAGTTTGGCCTGGTTTCATCGTATTTAGGATAATATTATTCAGATAATAAATATTCAGTTATTCAAATTTGATATTTAAAACCAAACACATTGCATATTACTACATTATCGTTATTCTAATCATCTGAAATGAACTATAGTTAACTAGGTTTCTTGACACTTCCTGGATTTAACTATAACTTCTATGTAATTTGTACATTTTTTAAATCAATTTTAGTTTTTATGCTTAGTCTTGAAATCCTAATTAATGATGCAACTTTTTTCTTTATCTTTTATTCCTTTTTCTTTCTCGAACCATTGATATCTAATAGGGGAGATATTTTCAAAAGCCATCTTTGGCTTCTAACCTCTTCTGCACAATGTTCAAACTTATCCAAAATAGCTTTTACCGTCTCTTATATATCTGCAAATAAGTAAATAGATATATAGAATTTATTTTACACAACACTTTATTTTCAAAGGCACAGTAGCAACATTCAAACCTAAATGGAAGACGTTGACATTACATCGTCTACATGGAAACACACATGACTTTTACTCCTTAAATCCTGGCTTCCTATAAATGAACTGTGTGACATTTACATTGTCGTTATATGAATCCAGAGAGACGATGGAGCAGCAGATCAAGATGTACAGTAAAGAGAAAAATCAAAGGACAGGAGATGTGGAGAGTACCTTCTGTTTGAGTGCTTTTCATCTCTGTGTCAGCTCACTGACCCGCAAGGACGGATGGTGTGTGTGTCTGTGTGTGTGTGTGTGTGTGTGTGTGTGTGTGTGTGTGTGTGTGTGTGTCTGTGTGTGTGTGTGTGTGTGTGTGTGTGTGTGTGTGTGTGTGTGTGTGTGTGTGTGTGTGTGTGTGTGTGTACATGCAGTTTGCCACCCTCAGCTTAACTCTGCTCTAATTGCCTCCTCCTGCTCTGTACACACACACACACACACACACACACACACACACACACACACACACACACACACACACACACACACACACACACACACACACACAGCTGCTGCTCCTCTCATTCAGAGAGAGTGCGTCTTGTTTCCTGTGTCGGATTCCCCTTTGGATGCTGAAGCCCCCCCTCTGGTAATCCATACATCCTCATCATCTGTGTGTGTGTGTGTGTGTGTGTGTGTGTGTGTGTGTGTGTGTGTGTGTGTGTGTGTGTGTGTGTGTGTGTGTGTGAGTGACAGGCGGCTGCTCGTCCATTGTGGAAGAGTGACGTGCAACCTCCCCGCTCTGCTTTAGATTTTTAGTTTTTATCATCTGCTACTCCATGAACTCGTTGCATCATGTTTCTGGGAGCAGATGTATGAACGAAGCTGCTGTGTTTTTTATTTTTACACCCTCAAAAGGAAGAGTTGCTATGTGTGTAGCCCATTAAATCTATTGGTTTGGTGTCGCTCAGGAAGAAAACAGTGCCAATAGAAAGTCAATTAGGGTCCTTTTTGATGGGCGACACACAAATTAAGAGGTCGGTGCTAATGACGTAGTATTAAATATCAACAAAGACCACTTATGGTGGTCCAAAAACGCAGGACTTTCATCTATGAGAACGGGGTTTGACACCGCATGTACCAAAGTGTTGTTGTGGTTTTGTTGCCTAACAGTACTTAGAAGTTGTCTTAAGCCCAACCATGAGGTTTTTCCAATACCAAATTTAGAGTTTTTCGCCTAAATCTACATTTATGTTCGTAATGTCTCCCCGAAAAAGCAGTTGTTCCAAGCTGAAAGAAAAGAACAAACAACTTGTTTCCCTGTACACGAAACCAACAGATTGCATTTGACTATTGTTGTAGACTGTGTTGTATGTTTGTATGATGTCAGGGTTCATCTAGAAAGCACTCTGCTGGGGCCAATGGGACACTTTCATAGCAATTTTTGTTTGTGTTTTTTGAGGCATATCATAGTATTATAGTGTTTCAAAAGTCACAGAAGAATATGTTTTGTATCTAAAAGGCTAATGATATGTTCACACTACGAGCAACAAAAGCAACAAAAGCAACAAAACAGCCACGTTGCCAGCTACATTGTCGGCGAGCTCCTGTTAAAGTGTTGCTCAAGCACTCAATGACATAATCACCTCGTTAAATTGCGCTGTGAACTGGCTAACGACATATTTTTCAATGGAATGAAACAGCGTAAAACAAAAAAACATATGACTGGTTCATGTTTTGCTGCATCGGTTGTAGCTGAAAAAGTTGAGATAAAGCTCAACTTTGATCTGTAGCGCATCACATCAGGCGTCAGTTTGTAGCTTTATGTAACCAGCATTCATTGAAAATGACTTGTAGCCTCTTGGTTTAGTGTGAGTGCATCATTTCAGATGCAGTTAATCTGGAATGTGTTCTTTAATATTGTACTAAGCACCAGATTCAGTAAAACCTAATACCAGCATATTGTGCTGCTCCTCGTGGCGTCAAAAAACATTAAAAAACTAAATGTTTTAGCTGATGTGGACGTAGCATGAGATGCTCTCATGGACACTAGATGCTGTCTACGAGAGAACTTAACAGTTGAAATGTTTGCAGAAATCCTAACGAAGCGGTGGATGTTATGTCCGCTGGATATTGGTCCATTGCTAAAATTGTTGCCCCTTCTCTCAACACTTTAAGACAGCAAACAAGGCAACTAAATGCAACGTTGGAATCTCTCATTCAGTCCATCACAGGACTGCACAAATAAACTGAATTTAATTCGAAATTGCAACACGGCCGCATCCAATTTTGAAAACGCAGGAGGCTCAATATTTGTTGAAGACTAAATGTGTGTCAAGATACGTCTTTTGACTTCAATATTGTTGTGCTGCAGAGTTGTCATGGCCTTAATATCATCACACTGTATTCACTTTAATATGTTCTTCAATGAACATGAGAATAATGGTATGAAACGCTATCATTCCCTCTTATAAAGCACATTGTATTGCAATGGCGATATCAGTCAAACTAATCGTAATTAGATATTTTCTATCATATGTAAATGTGTGTGTTGCACCGCCACGTCTGGCTTCCTGATATCATGGTTTATCTTTTACATCTGAAAAAGAGCAAAAATGATAAGCCGACTTAATCAGAAGGTCGTGATTGTGTTTGATACAGTGTTTTTGATGTTCTCTCCCTCACAAAGACAGAAAAGGACAAACGCTACCGTCTGCCTTAACTGTAACTGTAGCTTCTTGTTTAAAGTCCAACCTTGGCTGTGAATGTGCAACGTGACCCCGGTTGGCGTCCCGTTTGCATGTAAGCTTCACATCTATATCCATAATCCTGCCAACAGGACATCCTCTGACCTTTCACCCCTCTCTCTCCCGTCCGATGGCCTCTGAAGTTACAGGAGCAGGTTTTTATGAAACATCATCCAGCTGGTGTTTTCTCAGAGCAGGACTGCAGTCGTGTTGCAGTGCGGAGCTGCATCTCTGCCTGCAGCTGCTCCAAAATCTCACAAATTCACAAGAAGGTCGTGAAAACGGGTCAAAAGTGACTCGTTAATTTTTTTTACTCCGAGCTGCATTTTTTCTGCATTCCCACAAGGTGCAAAACAGTGATTTAGAAAAGTTGCTAAGCATCAAATCCCTGGTTGCATGAAGAGATGGAGGGCCTAACACGACTTTAACCACGGCTGAGCGTGTGGGGAGCTGATGCATTATTGAAAAAAGTAAAAACACGCTGAGGGCAGAGCTGCAGGTGAACCCGTCTTCCACTTCCCTCGCCTTCAGGAATAAAACAATAGAGCGACTTCAAAAAGCTCGCCCTCAAAGCGATCTGCGTGTGAATTATTAACCTTTTTGTTTTTGTTAGCGTAAAAGCTAAAGACGGTCGCTCGCCAAGATGTGCTGCATGTTGGAGGTGAGAACATGTGAGCTGGAGCGACAATACAGGAACAGATGAGATGGATTTGTCAAAGGATTTCGGCATTACGCAACACTGGGCGCAGACATTAAATCTTTTTGATTGACTGCAAATTAGTTTTGTTAGATGTGAAAACCGGTAAACCCGGATAATGAATGAGTCAGCTCCTCTAAACGGAGTACAAAAGAGAAGAAGGTGCTTGCCGATTTACCTCCAGCTCCTTTCTTTTTGTGCTCCTCTCACACTGAGATTATCTTCCACTCACACTCTCTTGAATTCTTCTCTGTCCCGTGTCTCAATATCTAAATCAAACTAAATCTAAAGTGCAGCACAAACTGTCAGGAGCAGTGTGGAAACTTTCAGGCCGGGCTTGCAACATGGATTTTTCATTAGAGCTAATGGGCGTCGAGACGGAGGAGGTGGTGCAAAAAAAACGCTCCCGTTTTCGTGTCCTTCGTTCGCAGAGCTGCACAAGAAGAAAAAAAAAAAGCCTTGCTGTAATGTCACACCTGGCCTTGTCATAAACCCTCTTCTGTCAGCCGTTACTCCGTCAATTTATGATTGATCTAACCCCCCCCCTGTGTCTCTCTGTAGGCGCTTTCTTCACATGTTTCTTCCCCCCACAACTCTCAGAAATATTAACTAGCGGGCTGTGAGTGTGCATTTCTTTTCCTGACCCTCCGAAAAATGGGTCAGCGACTGTCACTGCGGTTCTGGAATAATCCAAGCAGAACGGCAGAAGTTATTTTTGTTTGGCTCCAATCTTTCAACACGCCATCATGCAAAAAAACCCAGTTTTTGCTGCATTTTTCTCCAAAAAAACAGGTGTTTTCTATCAAATACATCACTAGAATCCACTCACACAAAAAAACAATACATGTCTCCGCCCTCCCGGTGCTAATCTCTCTCTCTCTGTTTGTGGCGGACCCTGACGCTCTCTCGGCGCCATCTGCTTGATGATCCAGAACCCATTACGTGCTCGGTGCCGATATTTGGCTGCAGGAGCGATGGCGGCTCCGGCGAGGGGCGAGAGGCAGACAGCTGGATTTATGGGCTGTGGGAGGCCGACGATCAGCCACTCATTTGTCATGTCTCACCAGCAGGTCCTCTAATTGGACCTGAGGCATAGAGAGAGAGAGAGAGAGGGGGGGGGTAGGGGAGAAAAGTTGAATCAATGAGCTAAATCACAACTTTTTAACTCCCCCCACCGGATGAATATGTGCGTCCATTAGCATAGCAATGCTAACCCTGTGGCAGAGCCAGCCTCCTGCCTCACATGCAGATTAGCCAGCTGTTAAATAGCTTGTGTCGGCGGTCGGATGACGGATAACACACCGGACAGACGTGGACGCTCACGGCGAGGCCATCGAGGAGCCGGAGTCATCGCCGTGGTCGCTTTTTAAATACTCTGCAAAAAGCTTCGTTTAAATCGAGCCTTTTTTTTTTTTTTTTTTTTGGGCAAGAGACTGTGACGGCTTTAGGTGTCCTTCAGCCGTCTTTGACCTCGCTCGTTTTCACAGCTTGCCTCGCGAGAAATTAGCATATAATCACTCGGGCCGGCGCTGAAGGAAGTTGTGGAGTAAATCAATTAAACGACGGCAAATGAATATATTTGAATGCAATTTTTGGTGCAAAACGGAAGCGATGCAGCTGTTAGATTCAGAATGATGAGGAGGCAGCTGGACAGCAGGCGGTGATAATGAGGAAGAGAGAACGGGACACTTTTTGTTTTTTGAAGTTCCAACTTGTTACTGTTTTGTCAGGTCAGCGGTGCTCGATTTAAATACCTAAAAAGATGAAATAACAAGGTGTGCAGCACTTTGTATCTGTGTGTGTGTGTGTGTGTGTGTGTGTGTGTGTGTGTGTGTGTGTGTGTGTGTGTGATGAGTCCTGTTTTTTTCATCTAGCAAACATCAAACAGCTTCCTTCCCTCCAGCATTTTTCTGAACAACTTCTGACAACTTTCTTTTTGTTCAGTAACATATTTAATGTTTTTTGTAGAACTTAAAGTGACTGTCAGGAACTTGGAACTGGTTCTAAAGGTTCTTAGTTTAGTCCTGATCCTCTATAAGACCTCCATCAGTAAACGAGACCATCAGAGAGAAGATCGTCTGTTTCTATAAAGTTATTCTTAAAGCTCGTGATCGGAGCCACCAGAAACTCCTTCTGGAGAAACCAGATGAAATCATGAAGGTTCACCAGAAACTCCTTCAGACCAGACTCCAGCAGAGACCAGTCCACCGTGGACAGACCCAGATCCAGCAGAGACCAGTCCACCGTGGACAGACCCAGATCCAGCAGAGACCAGTCCACCGTGGACAGGCTTCTAACAGTAAAATGAGAGGTTTTCTAAAGGGACTCTGGTCCTTGGATACACTACCACTTTTGTCCACAGGGACCGCCAAATTACCACTGCATGAAAGTTCTTTGTAGTAGCTTTAAATAACATAAGAAACAAACTTATTTTAAGGCAAACCGTGATGATTTGCTTAAACCAAACCAAGTTGTTTTATTATTCTGCAGCTGTTTTATTATTCTGCAGCTTTAAACCAACAGCAGGCTGAAATTCCAATGAAATATGCAGCCGGGAAGAATTTTTTTGTGTGTCATTGTCAGAACCTCCATGGTATCACAGGACTTTGATTGGCTGCAGGTCTTCTCTGGCCGTAATTTAACAAATGTAAAACATGAATTATATCCATTTTTTTGTTATGTATGGAGATAAGATGAAGCATTAAATTTCAATTAATTAATTAATATAAATTAAACATGATTTTTTGGAGTTTTTGTATCAGAGAAACAATGTTACATCAAACAATATATCCTTAATTTTCTCGCTGTGTGCACATAATGATATTGATTCGCCGTCTGCTCTCTGTGCTCTGCTATATTAGCATGTATTGCATTATTGAAACCTGACCCAGTTACACGTTGAACACCCACACTACAGATTTCGGGGACCCCAGTGTGATCAGGTTGATCAGCTGTAAATATAAAGCTGTGCTGACAGAACCAGGAGAAGCTGGAGTGTTTTCTGCAGCGTCTCACGGTCGGCAGCAGAGCCGTTTGGCCGCTGGAAGCCATCGCGTCCTCAGATTGCATTTGCCTCAGTAATAGCTTTAGTTTCATCCAATTCCAGCCCAATTACGTTCTGCTGGCCTGGCAGGCTGCCGTTCTTCAGCCTTCCCCCCCCCCGTTTTCTCGAGCTGGAGAGTCAAACTAGTGTAGCTGACGGCTCGACAAAAACCGAGCCATGTTAATGTTTGACTCTGCGTTTTGTTCCTTGATTGGATTTTAATTGAATCTGCTACTTAAACAGTCGTCAGGGGCGATGGAGTCTGGAGTCTCTCCCTTATTTATCCAGGGAGAAATTACTCCAGGATGCAGGTTGTTTTTGCAGCTTCAACCTGCTTGATTTTCATTCAGCGAGACACACTTCCACTGCTACCTCTCAAGTTAACGTCCAGTATGATGAGAGAAGGTCGTAAACATCCAGGAAAACATATTCAGTTGTTTTTAGTCGATTCATTCATTCCATTCATATTTCAAACAACTTCTGCTGGCTCCAGCTTATGATATGGGATAAGTTTATGCTTTTCTTTGTCATATAATGACAGTAAACTGAAAGTATTTGGGTTTTGGACTGTTGGTCGCACAAAACAAGACACATTTGAAGACATTAATGTGGGCTATAATTGAATAGAAGAATATAATTGGCATCTTTTTCATATTTTTTATTTAAATGGCAGCCCCTAGTTTGTATACAGTATGTAACATTGCCTTTTATATATATATATATATATATATATATATATATATATATATATATATATATACAGTATATATGCTTGTTTTTTTTTTAAAATAATGTCTTTAATTCGATTAATCAGATTCAGCCAACTTAGTTTAAGAACTGCTGCTCTTTTCAAATTGAGTTTGCATTTTTAATTCCTAAAAGGACACCCCAAAGGATACTTACATTAAGACAATTATTCTTTGTTTTACAAGTTTTCTGAAATGTTCTTTTTATATAAGGACAGAGGATGTCGCATGTGCACAGATTGTAAAGCCCTCTGAGGCAAATTTGTAATTTGTGATTCTGGGCTATACAAAATAAACTGAATTGAATTGAATTGAATATATGCAAATGAGGCATTATGTAATTTAGTGAATTTAGGAGAAATCTTTGGATGCAAATGCAAAAAGAAGTAGTATAAACATGTAAATGTATAAAGAAGACTTGCTATGGAAACAAAATAGACAAAATCTTAAAATTCACCAGCGAATGAAGCGTTACTTGTTTACATTAGAAATCAAGTGCATAATGGTCTTAAGTTTAGCATTCAAGGGGTCAAATTTAAGAGAACACAGTTGATAAATAGATGAAAATGAAAGAAAACATCAGTATGTTCCAGCTTCTAGTTGCACTGCTCAAATGATTAGTTCGATTAGTCCTCAATTAAACAATTTTATTTAACAAAAATACAAAATATCTGCAAGTTCAAGCGTCTTAAATGGGAGGATTATCTGCTTAAATCTCTTTCATGTCATCGTTAACTGAAATGATTTGGGTTTTGGATTGTTAGTCGCACAAACATAGCAAATTGAAAATGTCACCTTTGAATCTGGGGAATTTAAATGGATTTTGATTAGTTGATAATGGAATTTTAATTAGTTGCAGTCCTATCTTGTTTTTAATACCCCAAAGATTGTTCATATAACAACCAGTTCTCTTGTTTTTCCAAGTGCTGCTTTGCAAGGATTTTAATCTGCACAGCTTCTTCCTGCTCCTCACTGTAATGTCACGTTTGGATGGAGAAAGGAGCCTGAAAAAAGTTTATTATTAATCTAATATGTTGTGTACACTTTGGTAATCCCCTTATGAGATATTTACATATCCTTTAATATGACTTTAGATTGATTTATCCGTCTTAATTCCCTTTTCTATCCACATAATCTCCCAAGCCAAAGGCCCACAGAGCCAAACAGAGCTTCTACTGGGATATACTGTGTGAAAGTTATAGATCTATTTTTTTTCTTTATGAAATTGGAGACGTGTAGCGGCGCCGGCTGAGCTGGTTCTGTCCTAAATCACATCTGAGGCACATATCTTTCTCCGGGGGGAATGAAATAAGCCCTCAACTCCTTGGACGTTTAATCAACGAATCCCAGGTATGGGTCCCTGTAGGGGACAATCTCATTGGAGGGGGAGGAATTGTAACGACCACTCACGCTGCTGACTGCTGTACGGCTCCCCTGGCTCGGACTCGTCAGAGCAGGAGGTTTGGAGGGTCAGCTAATTGCGGGTCCAGGTTTGCTTTTCTGCCACGGCCACTTTAAGGTCCCTGTTTACAGCCGACCAGGGGTCAATCCCATTCCACCCCGGGTCCATTCAGGAGGCAAACACGACGAGGATTTGGAATTGAGTGCAACCTCCTCGAGACCTCGGCTAAATCGGACTCAGTCCAGTGAGAGCTGAAGTCAGCTACGCCGTTAGCTGCTCTGCTAATTTTACACAGCTCTATTAAGACCACAGAGCCATAACAGGAAACCTATTTATGAGGGCATACCTGCATGCACGCACACTTATTATTAACCCCGATGACCTCTTTACCCAATTTAAGTCAAAGCATTCCACATGTTACGCATAAAGATCTGGTTTTACAAACAGCAAATACACACATACAAGTTATTAATATCATCTTTTAGCAGCAGAAGGAGAGATGGAGTCAGTCTAAAGATATACTGCTGCTTCCGCACTTAAACCCGTAAACTGGATATAGACAGTACTATTTAAGAAATTTCCGTTGTTTAATTGCAACTCATGACCACAAGAGACATAAAAAAGGCTTCAAATAGATATAAAAATATATATAAACAGCTTTAAAGAGACAGAGACTCATGATTCTTTGCTACACAGGAACACAAAATTCCCACATAGAGACAAAAAAACTCTACTCAACTAAAACTAATCTTAGAATAGACTAAAACTAGAGACTCAAAGTGACAACAAAGAGACAAAAAAAAATACAGAGATGCAAAATGACCATAAAGAGACAAGAATAACAAGGAGAGACGAAAAACGACTACAAACAGACACTAAATGACCACAAGAAACATAAAAAGACTACAAAGAAATGCAAAACAGCTTTAAAGAAACAAAGAGAATAATTTCTCTTTGCTATAAAGGGACACAAAAATCCCACAAAGAGAAAAACTCGACTCATCTAAAACTTATCTCGGACTAGACTAAATCTAGAGATTCAAAGTGACAACAAAGAGACAATAAAACAACTACAAAGAGATGAAACATAACCATAAAGAGACAAGAATAACAAGGAGAGGCAAAGCAACTACAAAAAGGGGCAAAACATCCATGAACTGCGAAAAGACCAAATTAATTACAAAGTGATGACATGAAACCACTGAAAGATGAGTAACTTATATAAAGAAACATCTATAAAAACATGTATATCTCTATGTAGGAGAGGTGGTGAAAGGCGTGGACAGACACAGAGATTCACACTCACTCACGGATGCACATGATCGCATAATGTTCCTGGCGGAGATAATAATGAATGAGTCATTTGACACTCCCACGATTTTAACACAAACACAGATGTCTAAGGTTTGGGTTTCATTTATGTTACATATGGAGCTAAATTTAATTTTAGCTGTTGTTTAAAAGCAGTTTAGGACTAGTGATCTTTCTGATAAATTGTGAATTACTGTATATTGTGGTCGAAATGACAATTTAAACATTACATAAAAACCTTAACACTCAAGTCGGTTATAAGAGGCTCAAGTTGACACCTGTCTGTTGTTGATTATATAAGTCAAATGTTCTGAAAATTCATTATTTTAGAAGCGATTAGTTTTCTTAATCTGTGAAACATTGGATTGTCTCTGTACCAGATATGAAAAAGGATTTAGGAGCTTTTTTTGTGTAAAAAGGGTGTAATTCATTGAAAAATGTATTTTATCGTATTTATCAGTACTTTATATTCTCCTGTACTTTAATAACTTTTTCATTTGCTTTTACTTTTACTTTATTTTTGAACTTTCTGAACTCATTCTTTCTGCTTTTACTTACGTTGATGTTTGACAAAGTTTTACACTCTTGTCTAAAGAAAATAATTACTGAGTAGCCTGAAGTTCTTATGTTCTGGTCCAGTCAGAAGGATTTTCCATTTATAAGTTTGCTTTGAAATACTTTTCCCTCGTAGGGGCAAATCTGTTAGAGAGCTTTCAGATAAAGGGAAGATTGTCACCACTTTGGAAAGAATGGACTCAGAGTGTGAGATTGGTTGGCTTGCTGGCTCTGAGCTGAAATATTTATGGTCCGGATTTCACGCTGGCCCCTTTAACGGTGACCGAAGATAGTTTCTTAGGAAGTTCAGAAAAGGCCAGGGGCAAGTATCTCTGGCAATTTTTTCAAATGCAATCAGAGACGGAGAGGGATACTCGGTGTGACAAACTGATCTCACTTGGTCCTTGAAATGGCTCTTTGCAGTCAGAACAAATTACCTGAGAGGCAGTTCCACTTCCTGTAATAGTGGGAATGCACGGAGGCGGTGCATCTGTGAGCGTCTGTCGCAGTGAATCTGGTTTTGTATTGTATCTGGATTGCTTTTTCCTGTATTGGAGCATCATGTTTGCATATTTTAATAACTTCAAAGGCAAAAGGCAAAGTGAGAGAACTCGTAATGTGTTAAATGTTTGCGGGAGTACCTCAAGGAACCCTCCTAGATCCCCTCATTATTGCAGGATGCTGGGTAACTGTTAAAAGCTCCTTCTATTTTTAATAGTGAAGCCGTAAAAAACACATGGCTTCAGTATTTTTTATATATTTCATACTGTGCAAACATGAATTACACAATGTGTCGGAACAATTTTTTTTTATCATTGTCGATTAATCTGTTGCTTATTTTCTCAATCAAAATGAGTGGTTTGGTCTATAAAATGTCAAAAAATGGTAGATAGCTGTTTCTCAAAAGCCAAGATGACGTCTTCAAATGTCTTTTTTTGTCCAAAACTCAAAAGATATTCAGTTTATTGTGGTATCATAGGAAATAATCAGAAAACTTTGACTCTTGTTTCTTAAAAAAATCAAACTCATTTAGTTATAGTTGTCGGTAAAAAGTTGATTTATTTAGTTGACAACTTATCGATAATTAAAGTATTTTTCTGTGATGCCTAAAGGAGAAATTTTGAGGCAAAAGTCAAGGACAAAATGTGCATCTTCTGCATGACCTGTTTATGCATAAACTAGCTATGTTTTGCTTAACAGACCAGCTTTGTCAGTACACATCTCAGACTGTGAGTGTCTGCGTTGAATAGTTTCTGTCTCTGCAGTGCCGGTTTGACGATCACATTCTCGTTATACTTCTGAAGGTCGCTTCTCCTCCTCCTCCTCCTCTTCCTCCCTGAGCTGCAACATTAATGTTGCTAGCAGAGATTTGCCCATGACACGATTGCCCTTATACATAAAACACATTACACATCTGGCCACAGCTGTGCAGAGCTGAACCAACACTAGACTCGCATTCAAACACACGTACACATAAATAGCTCAAACCACATTACAGAGAACATACCAGCTCACATCTTCTCCCCAGGAGTGCCTCTTCCACTCAGCAGGCTGCTCTGCCAAATTAAATTTTCATTCTGTGTTCTCCTTTCTGTCTTTCAACATGACCCATAGCTACTCCCACATTTCACTGCATGCCTACTTTACCTAAATTCAATTACCAAGAGGAGTTGTTGTAAAAATAAAAGTTTGGCCCTCATTATTCATAGACATTTAAAGTGATAGTCCAGCACTAGTTCAGATATTGTAGAAACATTTAAGGATAATTGCAGTTTACAAAAAACTTCCCTCCTAAATCACCTTATAGATATTAAAGACAGTCACAACCTTAAGTGACCCTGGAAATAGTTTGAAATTCCTCTCATTCAAGTTCCTGAAGCTCTATCAAGTCTTGATTGTAAAAGGTCTGCTGGTTCTGAGTCTTATTGTCTAAAAACATTTGTCATTTGTACTTTAAAATGTGTAGATGCCTCCGTCCACGATAATTTAGGCCATATTTCCAGACTGTCCATCACATCTAAAGTATTTTAATCCCTTTAAACGAACAGCCAAAATACTTTTTGTCTGGTTATAATATTATAAATAGAGAAACTATAGGTGTGTTTCTTATGAGCGTCATAGAAGGTGTTACCACATGTTTTTAAATATTTTACAAAACATCTGTAAAATAAGGGAAACTGTATTTTGGTATGGAAAAAGATGGAATAATCTCATTGGTCTTTAAGTGTTGCAGGCTGAATATAAATCTGATGTGGTAAAAACACTTGCGTTGTGGTGTGGTTATAGCATATTTCACACTGTTTTGATGGCATATATTTATGTTTGTAGACAAATGAGACAGTCCTGGTGAAAACATTTAGTCTTTTTTGATATTACCACTATCGTCGCCAATGTCAAACATGTTTAAATTCTGCATATGGGACTTTAAGGTGGATGTTTTTTGCAGTGCAATAATATAATGCACATAAAGTCTATGGTGCAGACTATGGGCATGCACGCTCTGTTGCAAAATTGTAATTTGTTCCCATTAGTACCAGGGCTTTCCTGACTGAATTATATTAAACGTTTCCTTTCTACATACAGGAATAGTAAATTGCACACAGCCAGTTCACCTGAACACATCCGGCCACGTCCTCTGGTGTCAGCACAGTATATGGAACTATTAGAGGTCTGGTGGTTTGCTAAAGTTTCCTGTCCATTAAGATGTCTGCTTTAGTTACCATCTCACATGGAGCAAAAGTCTCAAAGTGTCCACTCCATAAGAATAGCTGCCTGTGGATATTCCCGTCATGAGGGGGTAATTAATCATCCAGCTGAATTGGATTTATGGACTGTAAGATGATATATCTGAGCATATGCAGGCTGGAGTATTGATTTAATTTTGGCTTTAAGCTAGCCATAAGACATTGTCAGCTCCATGTTATGAGCTGTTGACAAATAGCCGGCATGCTAAAGGACCCAGCCAACATGGCAGAAGTGGTCTCCAGTCTTTATGCATTTTATATTTCATCTCTTTGTGTAGTTGACCATGATGTTCAAGGCTTATAATCAACACTCAAGGAGGTTCACTCCACCTGCAGCAGAAAATCCATCAGCGTTACACAGCTTCAAGTATAGAAGATGATAAGAATTCAAAGTGTGGAATGATTTTCTCATGGTGGTGTTCACATTTTGTAAGCTAGAGCAGTGAAACCATACTCTGTTATTATGGACCTCACATACTGTAACTTGCAATACAAACTGCTGCAATGCATTGGAAGCAGTTCAGAATCGCCTGAAAATGATACTGAATAATATAAATCCATTGTTTTATGTGTCTGTTATTTATCTTTATCACCAACGGGAGAGAAATGAACTTTGGAAAGTTACAATAGAGGCTGTAAATCAAGCAACTAGTTGCTCAACGCAAGTGAGATGTTTTATCAGTCGCATTAATATGCACAATGGGGTTTATATGTTTATTTTCATTTCCCCCAGATGTCAACATTAACATGACATGTGGGTGTGATAGGATATGATAATGGGGCATGAGGGAGTGATTTTATTTGTATTTTCTTATTTTTTTTGCAGTGATGAATCAAGTTTGCCTTCAGTAGTGTTTCATGTTTTCTTTTGTTTTGTCTCGACAGAACAACACATCATGGAGGCCTCAGTCGTGTCAGGAGTGTACCTGCTACAGCGACGTGGCCATCTGCAGGCCCACCCACTGCCCCAACCCACAGTGTGACTTCCAGAGGGTGATCCATTTTACATTTTTAACAATTAAATTATAAATAATTAAACAAGGCTAAACAGTGGAAGAATAATACACATTTAATGCACTAATGAGTGGGCTATTTAAGACAGCAGGACAGTTTATGGGTTGAGTCACACATAATAAAAAGTGTTAATGGTAATTAAGGAACACCAGTGAAGCTCATTAATTTAATTATATAACGTTAGTCAGAGTAGCTCAATGGAGCTCAGAGGAATAATATATATCAGTCAAAGGTCCACAGCTCTTTGTTTTAGCTACTACCTTAATGCTAAACGTCATTTGACTAATAACTTAGCAAACATTATAAAATAAGCTTCCACCCTTTAAGGTCGAAGTTCAATATTTAATTTTGACTATGAATATATCAATAAATGAGTCTGGTATGGCTAGTTTAAGCTTAAATGTTAGTAACTGTCAGTTAGGCCGCTAAGCTAACGTTAATTAACAAAGTTAGCGCAGGTAGTTAACGTTAACTTGTATGGACTCTATGTATTTAGCTAGTAAAAGAACATTGGTTTAATTTTGGGGGTAGTTTCAGAATAAGCAATTCAAAGATTTAGCATTAGTTATTTAGCCAGGCTTAAACTACAAATATTGTTACTGCTAGTGCAGATAATTAATCTTAAAATGTCAGTTAGGCCGCTAAGCTAACGTTAACTAACATAGTTAGCTCAGGTAGCTAACGTTAACTTGAATAGACTCTATGTATTTAGCTAGTAAAAGAATATTGGTTTAATTTTGGGGGTAGTTTCAGAATAAGCAATTCAAAGATTTAGCATTAGTTATTTAGCCAGGCTTAAACTACAAATATTGCAAAATGAATCTTAAAATGTCAGTTAGGCAGCTAAGCTAATGTTAATTAACATAGTTAGCTCAGGTAGCTAACGTTAACTTGAATAGACTCTATGTATTTAGCTAGTAAAAGAATATTGGTTTAATTTTGGGGGTAGTTTCAGAATAAGCAATTCCAATATTTAGCATTAGTTATTTAACCAGGCTTAAACTACAAATATTGTTACTTTAGCAACTTAAGCAATTTAAAGTTTTAGCCTCTTTATCCAGGCTACCTTTAAGTATTGTTACCAAATTGCTCATTTCCGCTAAGTAAAGTTAACTAACTTACGTAAGCCAACGTAGTTTGAGTAATGTTGGTCTATATTTATTCAGTAAGTAAAACAATATTAGGTTTAATTAATAGAAAATATTTTTTGGGGGGCAGGTGGTTTAGCTAACCAGGTTCTAATTGAATATTTTACTCGATTGCTAGTGCAGCAGATAACTTAACTGGGAACTAGATAACGTTAGCCAGTGTAGTTTGAGTAGCCTTTATCTTAGGCAAATTTCAATTAGAGCTGCCACACAAACAAACAGAAAGATAATTGACAGCATTGTCTCTTTATTCAATAAGATTGGACAAATGTGTAAATGTTTTTGAAAGTATTTGAAATTGGACAAAAAAGAGTGGGCGCATATGGGGATAAAGTTCACATACAATTATGAAAATGCAGACCCACTGTCGATGACATTTAGAAGTTATGAAGTATATTAATTTAGCTACAGAATGTAAAATATATTTTATTAGCCACGAGACAGCAACAAGAATCGGTTCCAGACTCGAACACTAAGCGAATGACCTGAATAGCTTTAAATATTCAAGATTCTTTTATTTGTGATTTTAACTGCCTCATTAAAGTTTTACCTTGAGGTGCAGATCTACTTTCAAGGCTCATTTAATCACTTGTCTTTGTGAGTTGCCCTGAAATGACACCTTGCACCTTCTAATTTGCCACAATAACAACAGTTCAGCGACTGTTGGTTTCAGCTCTTTTTCGCCTCATTTGAATTCACAGGGACACATTTTTACAAAGCTCTTTTTTCACTGCATCCATCCGGCTGTTTCTCCCTGTGCTTCTTCTTAAATGCAATTTAAACCTCAAAGCCTGCGGTGACGGCATCAAATCCAATCCCAACCCTGAGCTAAGGCAACAATCAATGTCTAATGAATTCCACTCTGCTGGCTCGCGATTCAACATTGATTAAAAATAAGTCATCATGCTCACCAAGCCGTGTGCTCCCTACATTTAAAAAGCTCTTAAAATGTGACTCTCTCACCTACGCTGTGATAAAAAATACTATTAAGGTTTTTATCATCTTTCTGTCTCTGATTATAGGGCTTTCTTTTGAAATCCACTGTCATTATCTAAAGCTTAAATCTCCTTTTATTCTCCACCTTATTAACTTTTATGAAATCCATCCCTAAATTTTACACGATTATTTGAAAATGTCTGTAGTGTTCTACATTCTGGGATATTCATCCACCACAGATAAAGGACGGCTCATTTATGTGTTTTTGTCGATCAAAACAGCATTTTTTTGTGTGTTCTTCCACCAAAAGATTTAAATTCAGATTATTGCCAATGATTTATTTCATTAATTGTCAAATATCAGAAAGTCGCCCAGTGAATAATGTCCAACACAACTCCCCAGAACCCAAAGAGTCATCCTTAAATTGTTTTTGTTTGACCAACAGTCACAAATCATATATTTGACAATACAAGCAGCCAAACCTCAAATTTGAGAAGCTGGAACCTCCAATTCCAGTTTATTGCATGATTTTTCTTTTGATTAACTAATCCATCAATGGATTTATTGTTGCAGCTCTAATTCAGATGATTTCTTTCACATTTTGTTGCATAAAAAAACAATGTTAATGCCTCTGCATGTTCTCTATTCGTTGTTGAAATCATTAGTACTGATTCTGTTTCAATTTCACAGTTTAATTTAAAAAAGGTAATTTGTAATCTACGCTATGTACCACTTACTAATAAAGGTACAATAATGGCTTAAATAACAAGATAAATAAAATCATAGTTCATAATTTTATTGCTTGTTCAAAACCAAACTGCAAAACTCCATTTAATGAACAAATAATCTTCAACTTTATATTCCTAACTCAGTTTGATATGATGCGATACATCACCTTCAAAGTCCACTACGATGTTATGTTTGGGTTTATATTAGTTTATAATGAGACATGAAAGTGGTTCTATAACTCTCATATTCACTGACCACTCTTCACCCAACATGGCTGTTTATTTTCCTGCAAAAAGCAACTGCAAGAGTAGAAAACCTTGAATCCTACTAATCTGAGAATGCAGCGGTCCAGTGATTAATAAAACCTCCCTGAACCTGAACCATCTCTCTTAATTTTGCAGCAATACAATCTGAAATAAGATCAAATTCTTGTTCTACTGTCGTATTTTGGTAATTAAATTTGAGGCAGCAGACAGAAAAAAGAGAAAAAAGGCCAGGACCATAAGATGAAAAGTTCAGAAAAACAGAGACACGAGAACAACAGCTTAAATGTAGGAACACATTTAGGTTTTAGTGTTTCATTTATTAGCACAAAGTGGCTGTTGTGATGGATGAATTTTACCAGATGCTGTCAATTGGTGGTCTTGTATTTATCTTAAAATTGTATGTGCATGTAGTTGATCGATGGAGCTGAAAGTACACTACAAACCCTCGCTTTGGCAAAATGCTACCTCTGCACAGCTCTCATCTATTCTGTTTCCCACATTTAATATTCAGAAATTCTTTAGCCATTCTTCCGCCAAATGCAATTTGTCTCCTGCTGCAGATTCATTGTACCTCTATTCAGTTTCGTTCTCTATTTCAATTGACACAAGACATTCTCTGAAGCTCTTTGCGGGTTGTTATCACTCACCTTACACAAATCATACCCCTCCCTCTACTGCCTTTTTCCATTCTATACAATTTGTATTCACAAGTAAATTACACCTTAACTACTCTCGCGCACATTCTCATTTTCTTGTTTCCACAAATTCGGCCTCAATCAGAGCGTGGATAAAAGACTTTGTGTTGAATCTATATTTAAATAATGTAACACCTCTGTATTCTACACACTGAACACATCTGATAGAGTCCTCATATTGTCATTATTCTCAGTCCCGCTGTTCAAGGAAATGGACGGACTGTGGTCGACGAAATTTGTATTCCTGCTGCTTAAAGGGACCCGCATCCATTTGCTCTGGGGAATTTTGTGTATTCTGGTAGTGCTTTGGTGTGTGTATGTGTGTATTCATGTATGTGTGTCTTTTCTAAAGGGTGAGCGTTTGAGGATCCCTGCCAACAAGTGCTGTCCAGAGTGCATCTCCTCGTCCCAGGGCTCCTGCCAGTACGAAGGAGTCCAATATGCAGTAAGTGAAAGTTACTCTTCCTCTGTTTCTATGATCATCCAACCATTCTACAAAACACTAACATACACACACATAAAGATGCAGCTTCTATAGATTGATTTCAGTTCCAATCAGGTGTCAACCTCTGGTTCTGAAATGTGAAACCAATGCTGAAGTGTCTTAAAGCTGCATTCTCTCTCCTGACCACCAGGGGGCGACTCCTCTGGTTGTATAGAAGTCTATGAGAAAATGACTCTACTTCTCTCTTGATTTATTCCCTCAGTAAACATTGTAAACATGAGTTTATGGTCTCAATCTCTAGTTTCAAGTCTTCTTCAATACAGCATGATGTTCATTTAGTAAATGATGCTCCATTTAGAGTCAAACAGACCATAAAGCAGGGGATGCTTTAGGGCGGGGCTACCTTGATTGACAGGTCTCTAGCATGGTGTTGTCCAGTTTAGGAGTTGTCCGTGTTTTCATCTTATAACGTCAACCCTTTCACACAGTTTTTTCAGTTCAGGAAAGTTAATTGTAGCCCCTTGGCAAAAAAGTCGGGTAAAATCAGATCATATGAAAATGACTTAAAAAGGATTTAATGATTCAATGCAGATGTCAAGCTCTTTCTGTTGCTCTGCTGTTGAACGAAGAGGAAGGGAAAATGATATAATTTGACATCGACAACCGTAGAGACCCCGCTACTGGTGCTGAACAGTTTATCTTTTATGAGCGTTTAAAAAATGCAAGAAAAAGGAGTGCGCGCCATGCTCGCTGTAACAAAGGAAAACAATGTTTTTTACGGCCGCCGCATTTCTAGCACCGTGTCTCGGCGTGATCGGGGCCCTAGGAGCAAAACCTGATCATCTATCATCAATGTTGGACGTCACTAATGCTCTGGTGTCTGAGGAGGGAGAAGATCCTTGCTGTCATGGTATAGAAGCTGGTGGAAAGACTGAAACCAGAAGAATGGAAGCTGTTATAGAACAAGATTAATGCCTTTGCTTTTTGAATGACACTTTTAATTATCACAAAATGTATGTGGTGTTTTTCTATTGTATCAAAGGTGATAAAAGTTATAAATCACAAGGCATTCATTTGCTCAACTGTGGTCATTGCTGAAAAACTGGTTTCAGGTTCCCACCCTTTTCCCCCCGCCTCCCTTTCACTAAAGAAACAATCACTGTGTTGTTCATCTTCCATCAACTGGCTTAACGAGCTGGACTTTTGGCAGCCATTTTGGACAGTACAACGTCCTGGAGGGGGGACAAAAACAAAGGACGGGTTCGGAGAGTCCACTGGCGTCCCTTTTTCTCTGGTGAAGTGGGAACTTTACACAGATCTGAAGGGAGATTGGAGAGGAGTCATGGCCTTTTGAGGGCTTTACTGCATCTTCACAGAAGAACAGTAACAACTGTTGGAAACTGTCACTACTGCTTTTCCAGGAGCTTCTTTCTTTTTGCAGACAACCCACAACACAAAGGATTCTTTGTGGTGGTTGATGCCTTTATAGCATGTTCAACTGAGGTTTTTTTGGACGACTTGAAGATATATTGGTTGAATCCTCTAGTAGCCAATATACAGACATTTTACATCTCGCAGTGTTTGATTGTAACACCAAACTGTTACGGTTAAAGCTGCAGAATCAGCACCATGGACAGCGGTCGTGACCAAAACGTTTTATTAAGCATTTGAATATTTCTTTCTTTCAATATTTAAATTAATAATTTCCATATTGGCTCCGAGCCAAAACCGTAAATGGCTTTTACTTGTTCTCCTCAGAAATCTATTCTTTCTAAGATGAAAAGGCATTTAGATCAATTCTCCATTAAAACTCATACTAATGATTTATGTCATGCTGGCTAAAGAAGGTTTTTATGGCACAGCCTGACACCTCATAAAAACGGGTAAAGACAGATTCCTCACCTCTCTCATTTTGTCTGCAGGCGACGTCGACATGCTGGTATCTCGTTTAGAGCCAAAAAACCCCAACTGCACTCAAAAATCCATGAATGGATGCACTCCACTATAAATACTACTCTAATTAATACCCCCGAGATGGTGGTGCAAGGGCCGATTCCATCAATCCGCTTCTGTCAATCACAGCGTCTAAAACATCCTCATTTTTTATATAAACTGATGTTGGCCTGAGGCATTTGTCTCAACACTAGTATTTACACGTTTGAAAACAAATTATGACGAGAAATTGAGGATTGAATAACGTCTAAACCTGTCTTAAACTGGGCATACTGCTTAGCTGAGAAAAAATACATGCAAACTGAAATTATAGTGACTGTTTACATGCACTTGTTTTTGTCCTTATTCTGAAAAAGACAATATTCTTAATAAGCTGTTTACACTAATGAAAATGAATATTCCAATAATATTTAATTAATAGTTTACATGCAGCCGTGCATATTCTGATTAGCGTAAAACGACCCTGTGCAGCATCCTCATCATCGTCTTCTTTGGTTGACTGGCGATGCACTTCATCACGTGAAAATATAGAAAAGTAGGAACCGCTAGTGCAATATTGCTTTTTTGCCTTCTAAATTTTCAACGTTTTCCACCGGTGTTGGACTTGTTGGACCGTGTGAACTCATCCTCCCTCTTTCATTCCTTTAAACACCTTCTTTAAAAATTTGGCGTTGTGATATTTGAGCATATCCAAAAAACCTGTTGATATCCAAGTCCTTCATAATGTTTAAAAGTACTTGTGTATCTCCTTCTTTTCTTCGGGACATGCATCTCTACTCACGCTTTTCAAACTGTTGGCCAGTTGGTTTGTGTTCAACACACAGAGCTGCTCGTAAACAGGAAAGAGGCCGTTTGTCGCAAAATGCCGTAAATCCCATATTAAGACGCACATTCTGAATGCGCTGTGTACACGTCCTAAAAATGCTGCTAAAACCAGAATAACATCAACATATCCCACAAGTTCTAATGGGAAAATGCTCCATTCAGAATAAGGCCTAACTTAGAATATCCAAACGGAATTTGATGTTTACATGAATCATATCAAATTCTAAATATTGTCATATTGGGAATAATAGTGGTATATTGCATGTAAACGTAGTCTCTGTCAGGTCTCAAATATTAAGGTAATGTCCAATCCTTATCCACATTCACATACACCCTCTTGTATTTGTTCTATTTTTCCCTCTTCCCATGGAGTTGGAGACATCTTCTCCTCTACCTCCCCCTCCTCGTCTGTCACTCAGACTTAGTCTTACAAAGTCCTCCGGTCCACAGAGAGTGAAGCAGCTATCCTCATCCCACTGTCTCTCTCTCTCTGCTTCTTCCTCTCTTTGTTTGTGTTCCAGAGTGTAACTGTCAGTTTCCCTGGTTTTCCCTACAGCACGACAGCCAGTGGAGTCCTTCGGCCTGTTCGGTGTGCGTCTGCTCCGGAGGGAGTGTATCCTGCAGCGCTCTGCCCTGCCCCCCCCTCAGCTGTCCTGGAGACCAGAGCCCGTTCGTCCCGGCCGGGGAGTGCTGCCCCAAGTGTGGCCGCAATGGAGGTGAGGGGGCGACCCATATGCACGTATAGATTTCAGATGTTTCTTATGGATTTCTTCTAAATGATCATATGTGTTTTTCATGTCTATTAGCTTCACATTCCTGTTTGCAAATAGTCATGAAGATATGAAAATGAACCCAAGATAGTCAATTTGTAAAATTGAGGTTACGGTGTTGTTGAATTTGAATGCAGTTGAGACTCTAGGTTGTTTTGAAAAGCTCTATGTTATTGGAGTCTCAGGCATGCAAGCTTTGAGAGTTGCAGAAATCTTTAGGGAAACAACATTAAAACACACACTCATCTTCACAACAGCCGGCTTTTCTGTCCCTCAACAGCATTTGTTTGTCAATCTGACAATCCACCTGCTTTCATGCAGACTGGTGCTCTGTTAATTACATCAATCCCGTTGCACCCTCTTATTTTGAAATGATTTAATGGCAGCCAACAGGAGACCGTTTATCTAAATGAACCAACTCCACAATATTTGCATGACAGTTGTGGATGGAAAACGCACATTAATTAGCATTTTTAATTTTTGGTTCGAATGTATATTACATTTGGATGGAAACCAGGCTGTATTGTGTGAATGCAGGGAGTTCCAGCTGCTAACTCAGACGTCTACAAAGGCACATTAGGGTTGTTTCGAGGTAAAAATGAATAAATCACGGAGCTGGGGAAGGGGGGAATATTCAGAAAGAAACATTACAATAAAAACAATGGGTGAGAAAACATTACTGAGATTTAAGACATACATTTTGCAGGTGCCTGAATTTTTTGTTGCTCAGTCCTGAAAGATTCATACACTATTTTTTTTTAATTTCAATTCTATTTTTTGTGTTTTTTTATTTACTATAATTCTGACATCGGAATGCATTGTACTTAATCTTCATATTGGACCTGTATATTCAATTTATGTCAATAGGTTAGCAGATAAATCCTTAAAATAGCTGTTTCCGCTGAGCAAGCCAAGGGTCATGAAAGATATATATCAAAGTTCTCTTTCATGTTTTTTCTGTCAAACACTGCAGTGTTTAACGCTGGCCTCTGTGGTGTCAAATATCTCATCGTTTGAGAATAGCCTTGTTTTTTTCTCCAAATAGTGCCTCCTTTTCCAGCTCCGTTATTATATTTTATATTATTTCTTTACTTACAATTGCCTTGGTGTGTTTGCAACAGAATTGTCATCCTATGACACTACCAAAAGCCCAAATGGTTGAATGTACTTATTACTTAATGTACTTATGTCTTTTTGGATAAAAGCATCAGCTAAATAATTATAACTTATTGTAAATGTTCACTTTAATGGATTACCTTTTCGTTTCAAGTCTCTTGAAATGATTTTAGTGAGATTGGTCGTTGCTGTAAAATCTTCTCCACTCACATAAAACTTCAAACTCAAAAAAAAGTCATACTATTTGTCGATGATGTCCTGCTTTCACCATCAAATGAACAACGACAGACATTTAGACTGGGAGACACAGCAGCTTCACTCTGTTACACTCTAGTGTCTTTCTCAAGGGCAGCTCTAATGTAGCTGGAGTTTCCACATGCTACGTGGTTACTGAGGCTCTCAGTTCAGGTTCTTTTTACCGCAAATTGGTTTTTACTAATAATCCTCTTTTGACCGTTTTTATCAAACGACATCCAGTGTTTTTTTTTATCTTCTTTTTTTTTAGTCTGAGGCTTTCAACCAGAGCATTGGTGCAGTGCGTGGGACTAAATTATGTTTTTCTTTGTGTTATTATATATTATTATCCAGGAGAATACATGTGATTTATCATTTTTCTGCTTCAAACAAACTTTATTTCATTCAGTCCCAGAGATTTTATTCTCCAAAGATGTGAATAAGATGCATCCATCCACACAAAACTGCAATATAAATGTAAATGTTTACAATGCAAATCTAAAAGGAAGACCTCACCCACAAAATGACTATCTGTTTATCAGTTACTCACCTCGTGTGGCTTTGAATTCATGATGAAAGCTCTGTTTTTCTCTCAAGCCTCCACGGTGAACAGAGAAATGTATGTAAATGGGGGACCGCGTTTAAAAAACAGCAAAATGATATCAAAACACTCGCACTACTCAAGCTGTGTAATCTAAAACTTGTATGCTCATTACGTCACAAACGCATGAATCTTCACTAAAACCTTACTATTCAAAACACTCAGGACTCGTCCAGACTTGCACAGACTGCATAAATGTGATGATCTTAGTGTTTTCTATTTGCCATAGATAAAGTGGAGTATTGCTCTCACATAGCAGATACAGCTGATAACGCCCTCCCGACAGACAGCGTAGTCGTAGAAGCGTAGCGTCCATCCTCTTGATCCCCATCAAGAAAACCCTGTTAGCTCTTTTAGCACCTTTGCCGTAGCTTGCACTGTTAACTTAGAGCCACCAGCTCGCCGTTGACATGTTGAGAGCCATTAAGAGGCAATCGAAATCGCTCCCAATCCCTAATCTTGCACCTTTGAATAGTTGGATTTTAGAAAAGATGCACGTGTTTGGGAAGTAAATGGATAAATGAGACTTAGATTATACAGCACGAGTTGTGTGAAAGTTTTCCCCAAGAATTCAAGGCAACATTTTGTCAGTCATTGACGTACAAATGGTCATTTTGTGGGTGAAGTATTCCCTTAATAAAGGACAATAAATACTCTTCATGCAGTGGGGTTATTTCGCTGTGTACGGGTTTGAATGTTACTAAATATGATTGGAAACTTGGGACTCCACATCACACTAAAAGTTAAATCATCTGTAGTGTGATTTTCCAAATTACACCCATTTCCTGTTTAATTTAACAATTTCTTTAATGAGACAAACCCTTGACATTCTAAATACCCTTTCTTTTTTCATTTACTCTGAACTTCTAACATGAAGATTGGTCTCCAGTGGAAGTATTTAGCATTTTCTGCTCTGGTCAGAGTTCGCTCTTGGTATCCGTTAATGAATTGAGAGTGTGTGTGTGGCGTCTCGTCTTCTATCAGACTGATTGTTGTTGTGACAGACACGGGGCTTTTAGAGTGCGCCGAGCCGAGCTGTTTCCGACTCTAATGGCGTCTCCGAGCTGCGATGATGCGTCCCAACGGTTAGCAGCTAATTAGAGGCTTCCTCTCCCCTCTCACTGTAAATCACTGAGTTTGAGGGCAAACAGTTCTCCGACAGTCAGCTCATTACCTGACGCTCATTTTCTCTGTTTACTCATTCTGTGTTTATCTGTGTGTGTCTGTGTGTGTGTGTGTTTGTTTGTTTGTGTGTGTGTCAGGGTCTTGCTCCTGGCAGGGGACGCCGTACAGAGACGGTGAAGAGTGGGCGCCGAGCCTCTGCTCCAGATGTTCCTGCAGCGACGGGGAAGTCCAGTGTTCGGTGGCGGAGTGTCAGCAAGTCGCCTGCAAACCGGTGAGTTCCTGGATACAACACACACACATTTATTATCATCTTAATGGCTCTGTGTCTGTTTTATTCAATACACAATTGATTATCTATCTCATATGTATACGACTATTCTTATAATTGGAATTGGAAGAAATCTAAATAGAAGTACAAGACAGAAAAGACCTTGATTTGTATTCCACTGCATGACTCATGGGTGGGTTTATTGCTGAATAGCTTGACGCAATATATAAAAAATACAGACCCTCATCACTAAATAAGTGTACATTAGTATAAATGCTTGGAGGGTCAGCGTGTTAGCCTAGCTTAGCACAAAGACTGAAAGCAAGTGCAAACTGCTAGCCACAAAAGTATGCATCAACTCCAAAGCTGTGTCACTTACATTCATATATGTTTTTACATCTTGAGAGTTTGAGAACATAAAATTGCGTCACCCAGCTTATGTTGGTCAAGAAAACGCTCCGATAAGTACTTTTATGCTTCTTAAAAAACATAATATTATTACTTTTTTGGCAACTTTCCTTCTCCACACTCGTTGAATAAACAAGATGTTATATGTAAGTCTGCGTTGCACACAAGCCGAACACCTCACCTGGATAGAACAGATGCTGATTTCATGTTACTCTTAGATTGCATTTGTCAAAACGTCAGGCAGAAGAAGAAAGTGTTTTATTATCGTAGCCCATCTGTGTGTCTCACGCTGCCACACACACACACACACACACACACACACACACACTGACACACACACACACACACACACACACACACACACACACACACACACACTGACACATGTTTTTTCCTCGTCCTTCAGAATGAGAACCTGGTGATCCAGCCGGGCCGCTGCTGTCCTCAGTGTGTGTCCAACCCCTGTCTGTCTGCTGGTCAACAGCACCAGGTAGGTAACCTCACCTGTGTGTGTGTGTGTGTGTGTGTGTGTGTGTGTGTGTGTGTGTGTGTGTGTGTGTGTGTGTGTGTGTGTGTGTGTGTTGGAGGCAGCAGCTCATCCATCTGTACTTAAGTGTTTGTGTTTCTTTCTCCATCTATTAGAATATTGTGATGACAGGGAGACTTTGTGTGTGTGTGTGTGTGTGTGTGTGTGTGTGTGTGTGTGTGTGTGTGTGTGTGTGTCTTTTGATATTGAGATGAAAGCAGTCCAAGCTTTTTCTCTCCTCCCCTTCATCTCTCTTCTCCTTTTTCCTCCTCCTCCGCATCTCTTCCCCTCCCCTCTCCTTTCCTCCTCCCCTAACCTCTCCCCCACCACTCCTCGCCTCTCTTCTCCTTTACCTCCTCTCCTTTTCTTTGTCACCTCTCCTCTTTTCCCCTCTCTTCTGCTCCTCATTTTAAACCTCCTCCACCTCTCCTTTCCTCCATTCTCCTCTCCTCTCTCCCTACTCAGCCTCTCCTCTCCACCTCATCCACCTCTCATCTCCTCCCTTCTCCTGTCCTCCTTCTTCACCTGTCTTCTATTCATCCTCCACCTCTCCTCTCCTAACTTCTCCTCTCTCTCCCTCTCCTCCATCTCTCTTCTCCTCCCTCTCCTCTCCTCCTTCTTCCCCTCTCCTCTCCACCTCCCCCACCTCTCTTCTCATCTCCTCCCTTCTCCTGTCCTCCTTCACCACCTCTCCTCTCCTTCTTCTCCAACTCTCTTTTCCTATCTTCTCCTCTCCTACTTCTCTTCCTCTCTTGACCTCTCCTCTCCACCTCCCTTCTTCTCCACCTCCCTTCTCCTCTGTGATCTCAGTCTGCATCACCTCATCTGCTCCCCCTTTGCTTTCTCCTGCTGTGTTTACATTCAACGCACTCCCTCTCTCTCTTCTCTCAACTTCCTCCTTTGATCATACATGTGTGTGTGTCCCATCCTGTCAAATGTGTGTGTGTCTTCTTACGACACACACACATTTATGTTTGCGTCATCATGACTTCAAATATCAGAGGACATGGCGATTATTTTCTTTTTGTTCACTGTATTATAAAGATGAATCATTTCGCCTTGCTGTGTGTTTGTGTGTTTGACTCCTACTAGAGTTGAGGACACTTTACTCCTCATGAAACAACCTTAACATCAAAGATCAGGACTTCATGCACATTACACATGGTTGGTTCAGACTTCTTTAGATCAGCGTGTTTGCTCAGGTGAGAACGAAGCCGTTTCAACGTGAGAGAGCAGATCTGATATACAGCTTATGACAAACCAATCACGATTTAATCCACATATATACTTCATACAGGTTAGTGATGTTCAAAGAGATCTGCAAAAGAGCTTCACAGAGTTTTAACCTCTTTGATACACGTTCGTTATAAATGTGATATCGGTGAGAAACGTCCTCTTTTCTCTGTGAAATAATGAATTAATCTGAATCCTCCATGCTTCAGTCAATATTTAATGGATCAGTTCAAACCTGAAGTGAAAGGTTAGGATTTACTCTGACAGCTTCAGGAAGTTGACCCTAAATTGAAACAGATTATATATTTAAGGCGCAAACACATCAGGCGTAGAGCGGCTGTGGGACTACTTCCTTTCTCTTTAGTGCCATGATGAGAGAGAGGAAGACAAATACTTTCTCTAACAGAAGTTAATGAAGAAGTTCATTATCCAAGGCTGTTGTTTGGAAATCTAGACTACATATAACTTTCATTTCAATAGTGTTTCAGTTGCTGTATTTAAACATGTAATTAAGACCAGTTTTGTACCACATGTAAACACTGTAAACATTGATTTACAACTATTAATCAACACTTACATTACCATTCTGATATATTGACTTTTATTTGACCTTGTACAGCTTCTTCTTCTTCTTCTTCTTCTTCTTCTTCTTCTTCTTCTTCTTCTTCTTCTTCTTCTTCTTCTTCTTCTTCTTCCTTCTTTTTCTTGTTCTTCTTCTTCTTCTCTTGCTTTTGTTGTTCTTCTTCTTCCTCTTCTTCCTCTTCTTCTCCTTCTTCTTCTTCTTCCTTTTCTTCTTCTTCTTCCTCTTCTTCTTCTTCTTCTTTTTTTCTTCTTTTTTCTTCTTGTTTTTCTTGTTCTTCTTCACTCTTCTTGTTCTCGTTCTTGTTGTTGTTGTTGTTGTTCTTCTTCTTCTTGTTCTTCTTCCTCTTCTTCCTCTTCTTCTCCTCCTTCTTCTTCTTCTTCTTCTTCTTCCTCTTCCTCTTCTTCTTCGGAGTCTCATTTGCATATTCATAGCATGTGCATAATTAATGAGTTTTTAGGGTTTCCATCAATTATAACTTTAACTGTCTTTCCACATTAAGGTGATTATATTAATGTCAGTTGTTCCGTGAAGAAGTGTGATCACTGCTGCTCATGATTTAGAGTTTAGAGTTTAGTTCAGAATCAGGTTGACATTCGATAGCTGGTATTTACTCCTGACAGCAAAGTGTGTGTGCTTGTGTGTGTGTGTGTGTGTGTGTGTGTGTGTGTGTGTGTGTGTGTGTGTGTGTGTGTGTGTGTGTGTGTGTGTGTGTGTGTGTGTGTGTGTCTGTGCCATTCACTCTGCCGAGGCATCCTTTACCTCATCTGTATGCCAAACAGAGAAGAAGACAGTCATCGAGTTCGAACGAGCTCTGAGTTTCCCACAATCAGCCTGTGATTGACTGTGTGTAAGACTCTCTAAGAGTGTGTGTGTGTGTGTGTGTGTGTGTGTGTGTGTGTGTGTGTGTGTGTGTGTGTGTGTGTAGTTTAGAGACAGTCTAAGTGTGTGTATCTGTGTGTTTCTTTGCAGCATGGCGAGCAGTGGCAGAAGAACGGCTGCACCACATGTGTGTGTGAACGGGGTCAGTCTAAATGCCACACACACACCTGTCAGCCTGTCACCTGTGACAAGGTAGGTAGCACACACACACACACACACACACACACACACACACACACACACACACACACACACACACACACACACACACACACTCATTTACATTCAGTTTTCGACAGAATTCAGCTCATACATTTTGCTCTGTGTTGAAATTATAATAGATTCAGTGACGTTTAACTATGCAAGACCACACAGAAATGTCTTCTGCTGTCTGTCTGACACACACACACACACACACACACACACACACACACACACACACACACACACACACACACACACACACACACACACACACACACACACACACACACACACACAGGCTGACATTTAACTGTTAATTGTCTGCAATTTTCGGCTTCATCTTCCATCCTGTGCTGGAAATCTTGTAATTGAAATGGTAGAGGACCATGAATCCAGACGCATTAAAGGGCCACACACAGACAAGTGCATAACAATGCCGATACAAATAAAGAATAAAACAAAAGATAAAATAAAGGAAGAAGAGGTAGTAGTTAAAGTTTTTATTTATATTTTCAAAAGTTGGTGCATATTTTAGATAATTACAGACGCTAAATTTGTGGTTCTGACTGGAGGCGACCAGCTAACTAAAGATCTAAGGGCCTAACAGACTTTATGTTCTTTAAGCATATAAAAAATGTATTCCAGCCTTAAGCCACTAAGTAATTTATAAACTAGCAGCAGCACATTTAAATCTATCCTTCACCCAACTGGAGGACAACCTTTACGATTAGGAGAAAATGTGCTGCTTGTTCTTGTAAGAGCTCATTATGAAGGACACAAGTCAAGCAGTTTGACAGTTAAGTTCTTTGTTCTGCAAGTGTTAAAGAACCATTCAGACTTCTTCCAAGGTTATGCCAGAAATCCCATTCTGAATGAATGGGATTATAATGGTGTTTTTAAGGCAGAAACCATTGCATAAGTCCCCCCTGCTGGAACTTAAAGCATGAATGAGTTTCTGAAAATCATGCAATTTTTAAAAGATATCGTAATTTCTTAAAACAGCTGGTTACTTTAGTTTTGATCAAACAAACACAAGGAAATGGTGCATTTGTTGGGGACTATTTTCAGCGGCGGATTAATTCACATTGTGTGATTGAGTCAAAATAGACTACAGTGTGTGTGTTCATGGTGATGAAGGAACAACAGTGGGGCTCATTTATGTGTTTTTAATGGAGCTCTATGGCTCAAAGATAGTTACCTCGTTAGTACATTCATTCAATGTTAATTGTCTCTTTATGGGAGCTCTTGAACATAAAACATATTTTGAATCTTATCCTCGACATAAGATGTTCCCATTATCATATTTAGCTCAGTTCATTTCAGAAGTTTGTTGCCCCACAGGAGGGAATTCTTATCGAGAGAAGGAGCATAAGAGCAATAAAAGCAGAACAGAACAACAGGAGTCATTAAAGGGAAACAATGTGTAACAAAGTGTCCATGTGATTTAGGAAGTTAATGTTGTATTTGAAGAAAAAATGCACTTTAATAAAGACAAATTTGAATGTGTTGCTTATGATTTTTGGAAATCTACATTATATATATGACCAGTTGTCAAGTAGAGGACCCAAGCTAAATTCTTTTTACATTTTTATTTCAGTTTTGTTTTGTAAAAAGCACATAAAGCGTAGGGGTGACACTATTGAATGGTCTTATAACACCAACAAAGTAACAGCAGGCTTCCTGTTAAACCAGTGGAAACCCCTTTCACTCAAAGTTCCCGTCTATTTAAAAACCTACAAATTTAAGTAAAAAACATCCTCAGCTCGCAGCCCTTTTCCCTCCACTGATGATAACAGGAAAAAAAGAAAAAACGTTTCCAGCACTGCAAAGAGAAGATCCCAGTGGACTCCCAGCCTCCAAACCACCACTCTGGAATGAGCAGATACATGGAGAAAAAAAAAAAAGCTGAGCTCATTGCTAACTTCTCTCTAAACGGAGAGACTTTGAACACACGTCTTCCACTGACAAAGCAACGTGAACTGTCTTCATGAGATCTGAAATTCTCGGTCACATCTGCAGTGTCAGTAAATCTACAGCTCTCAGTCATGAAGTCTAAGCTGCTTTGTATGTTTCCCATCATAATGCAACACACACTCTATGCTTCAGCTTCTTATCTTTCTGCTGAAACACACAAGCAAAAAAAAAAACTGCATTTTTTTAAGCTCCTTTGTTTTTTCTTTTTCTCGTCTGAAAGCTCAGTTTTCACAAACGAATTCTAAAACTGCTTCCCCGCAGGGTCAGACCAAAGTGAAGCGAGCCGGGCAGTGCTGTGACGGATGCGCCGCTGCCAAGGGAAGCTGCCTGTACGAGGGCGCGGCGCGTTACCATGGAGACATGTGGAACGGCACAGGCTGCGAGTTCTGCACCTGCAACCGAGGTCAGGTGGTCTGCCAGAGGGCCGAGTGTGGACGCGTTGAATGCCCACAGGTGAGCCTGAAATGAAAAAAATGATATATTTATTAACTAAGGAGCAAATCCGGCTTCATGTTTGGACGCTGTAGATTTTTTTTGTCAGCTGTAGTTTTGTTGAAAGGCTCTAGTGTTTTTACCAGTCTCAAGAGAGCTTTACTTAAACAACAACACAGCGTAGCAGATACTGCCATCTCCAGCACCACTCCACAACAATGTTCAGCATAATCTGCAGATCTTTTTCCTGTTCAGCAAGTAAAACTACATCATCAGCATATAATAATATGCCCACTGTCTGATCATCTGCTTTGACCCCCAAATCAGAAGCTTTAATTTGTAGAGCTAAATCATTAATATAAATGGAAAACAATGTTGGAGACAAAACATCTCCTTGCTTCACACCAAATTGTTGGGAAACCCATCCAGTTGTGTATTCATTCACTTGAACATGAGCAACAGGTGCTTGATAAAGGGACTTTAAGGCAAAATAAAACTTCCCGTTTACACCAGAATCTAATCACTTATATTCAAGAAGTTCCCTATTGATCCAGTCAAATGCCTTCTGGAAATCAATAAAGCAAACAAACGTAGACCTCTTCTCCTTAATCCCTTATGTCCTCGTAAACAGGACAGTAAAACAAAAAGTGCTTGCACGTATAATGGAAGTGACTACATATATATGATCAACACATGCTCTGGCTTTTCTAAATCCATTTTGCTCGTGATTTACAAGTCTGCCGTGTAAAAGTGAGGAATATAATTTACATACACAGCTAGTAAGGCTTATACCCCTATAGCTGAGCGGAAGCTTTGGGTCATTTTTTGAAGATTTAAGAATAGATTTAATAACAGACTTACATAGATAATGTGTGTCACCTACCAGAGGTTGTACATATACTTTTAAGACATAGTGTGGAACATCATCTATGTACACAGGGTTCTTTTTCCTGCAGCCTCCACCTGCTTTAACCTGTTCTAAATTCTCCTAACGCCCAAAAATGCAACATGTCAGCGCCCAGAAATCCCATTTCCTGCCCTTCATTTGGGCCACTAAAATAGTAATGAAAGATGTCACAGTTACTTTGCTCACAGTTTCCTACATTGGCTCAAATTTGCCGCAGTGAAATGTATCAGATCAGTGGCTATTTTCATTGGTATCGAGGAGGTTGGGTTTGAATGGAGGAAAAAAGGTGAACGTTTGAGGTTTACAACGTTGGCTGCTGTTTCCATCGAAGATAATCCGCTCAGTTAACGTGACGTAAATTGAAATACCAGTTGAGGCCATAATGCTCATTAATGTGGAGGCTGATGGGCACTGCAGAAAATAAAAACAGCGGTACAGAAAACATGCACTACCAATCTGTCTGTAGACACAAAAAATATGATTTACACTCATCTGCATCAACCTGACGTCAAACTAAACGTAAAACTTATTTGCATCTAAAAACGTGTGGAAAACGCCAGTCGTGCTGCTTCTCTCTTTTAATCCAAGAGGCTTGCTGTTGCACCTGCCGTTCCTAAGCAACCAGAACCTGCATCCTGCGATGGGGATGTTGCATTAATTTAGCAGTAAGTCTCTCAGACTAAATTAAAACTAAAATAAATGGATTTCCAACACCAAAATCCCTCGAAGCAGATTCACTGCTGGATTTGTCATCTTCAGTTTGCCTGAGCTTTAAGTGGATGTTGAGACGTCGTTGGTCGGCAAGGCTGAATCAAGTAGAATAGCTTGTGGGAACAGGAACAGATGTTAAAGCTACAGGTGGTGCTGCACCACATTGTTTAACTACTCCTACATATATTTACAGAAAAGCAGAAAAGTTATCTTGTCACAGTGTCGTGTCAACGCCATGTGACGTCCCCTTAGACGGCTTTCCCTGAACGCATCACAGCTTTTAAAGGGTCACTTCTGGGTTTTTTCTAACCTGGACCCTGTTTTCTGACGTTTTTGTGTCAAAGTGACTAATGGGGACAATTGTTTTTTAAATTGTTCCAGTATTGAGGGCGGACTCAACAGAAGGCAGCCGCTAAATGAGCTGTTATGTAATCGCTCGGGGCAACTCCTCACTCTCAGTTTATGTCCTCTCAAAGTGGTGTAGTGGAGAGCAAGGTAGTTCTCCAATCAGAGGGTCGGTGGTTCGATACCCGGCTTCGGCAGTCGATGTGTCCTTGGGCAAGACACTTAACCCCAAGTTGCTCCTGAAGGCCATCGGTGTGGACTGGATGATGAATGTTAGTTAGAGTCTGATGGTGGCACCTTGATGGTAGCCTGTCATCAGTGTGTGAATGGGTGAATGATATGTAATATACTACTGACTGTAAGTCGCTTTGGAGAAAAGCGTCTGCTAAATGACTGTAATGTAATGTGCTGGTCGTTGTCACTGACAGGCTCAGATTGTTATAAAAAAATATCTTGACAACATTATGGAAAGAACCCTACAGAGGAATAAAAGCTGTCTTTGTATTTAGCTGTTTGTTATCCTGTCGAACCAAGTCTCGCTGAAAGAGAAGTCTCATTCTGTAATCTGGCATAGCATCAACATTGTGAAAAACCTTTTAAATATTCAGCTACCACATTCAAAATCTTTTATTTAACACTAAGCTACATTTTCTGTCCTCCAGTGTAACAAACTTTCACAACAGGGGCACTCCTCTCTCACTCTCACTCACGTTTCTGCCACATGACACAATAACAAACAGAGGGGTAAAGAAAGAAGGTTTTATTTCTTATCAGACACTTATAATAACAATCCAAGCCTGTCAGTGGCAACAACGAGCTCTTTCAGTGGACGTAGTGGTGAGGATATGCCCCTAATTGTTAAAAAACGTTGTCCACTTTTGTCACTTAGACACGAAAAAATGAGAAAATACCAAAGTTTCCCTTTAACTTAATTATAATATTTCACGCCGAATGAACAGGACAAATCCCCAGTGGTGGCCTTTTGGGAACAGAACTAACAAAGCACTTGTTAAAGTTATTAGTCAGCGTTTCCATAGCTACCTTTATCCCCTTAAATTACCCACTTTAAGGTTTTTCGCCGCCACTACGACTCCAAACACCTCTTCCAATGTTTTCCCCCGTCACGCACATTTCATGATATCATATTAATATATCCCCTGCCAGGACCAAACAGGCCCCTCATTAATCACCCTGTACAGTGATAATTACAGCGGGTGAGTGTCATTAGACATAAGTAGAGTTATTGGCGGTTGTCCAGCTCTGAAATGAGCGAGGTCACAGCGCCATGAAGATCAGAGTCGTGCAGTTTCCCCCGTATGCAGGACGAATAGGTGGAGGTTATTGATTTAATAGGTGGAGAAAGGCACAGGGGTACAGTTACAGTAGAGGGGGTTATGATTCCTTATGGTGCCACCTGCACTGATAATGAACTGTAATAGTCCTTTTAATTAATGTCATGTTGCCATGGTAATGTGCAGAGCTTAAAACCCCCATATATATATGTTTTATTAAAGGAATATAAGGTGTGTGGCCTGAGCAGATTCAAAGTTTTTTTTTAAAAGCCAAAAAAATAAAAACACAATAATACATTGTAGACATTTTGGAATGTGAAACACGTTTTTCATTTCATATAAGTTCAAGGCTCTGGGGAGGCGAGGAGCAGCACAGTGTACAGAAAGTTTTTCAAACTATTGTACCACTCTGCTATTTCTCAAAACTAGAGAGATTGCTGGCCAGGCTGTGAAACAAAAAGCATCGACACCTGGAGCGGATTCATGATCATTATGACCAACAATGATCTTTTTAATCAGTACAACACATGACTCTCTCTGTCCTACATCTTGATTTATCATTTTAAAAACTCTATTTTATCTGTGATTTAATTCAAACATTGATTGCTCTCTCTCTCCTTTTCTTTATTTATTATTACCAGTTCGATTAATGAAGCTCAGCGTAATATTCATGAATCACAGTTATCTCTTTGTCTCTCTCACACTCCTCCTGCTTCTTCTTTATCATCTTATTATTGTCTTTCACTCTTTAAATCAAACCATCTCTATCAGCCAATCATGTTGCTGCTGTCAAGCTTTGACTCTGTTCTCCTCTCTGCTGATGTCATCTGTCATTTCAGGTGAAACCATCTTTTCATGACCCCCTTTAGATATATGACATTTAGATGTAGTCAAATCACCAAAGACTATTCACATTTCTCATCATTTACATGACACTTAAAGCATTTGTTCACTCAGAGTAAAGTCTCTACCGATAAAGAAAGTCATGCTTTGCTCGTTTATACTGGAGATTTCTTCCCAATCGTTTCTAAAATGTGATGCTGTTGTTTATCTTGCAAAATGATTGCACATATATGTATGTACAACTGATTTGCTGGAAATTAATATTGAATGTGCATTTTCTGTAAAAAAATTCCACTTGAACAAAATTGGACTAACTGAAAAAATGGAATAACTACAGGAGAGATAAATGTGATGAACAGTGGTAGAAAATGAATAAGAATTCCAGTGTAAGTGTTACAGAAATACAGATTTTACTGTTTTATCGAGCCTAGTGTGAAACAGAAAACTTTCTTCAGTTCCTGTCTATAAAAACTACAACTTTAAGAGTAAAGACTGGTGTACTTGTACTTTGGCTCTAAGGTGATTTCCCTGTAGTTTTAAATTCAAACACATCATTTCCTCTTGCTTTTAGGGATCAGAGCTCATTCACCTACCGGATAGATGCTGCCCGGAGTGCTCCTCTGAGAAACCTTCCTGTTTGCACGACGGGAAATCCTACAAGGTACTTTTTTCTTATTTTTTACTTTGATTGTGTTTGCACACACACACAAAAAAAGCAAATGGGAAAATTGCAAAATCAGGCGATAAATCCAAACTGTGTGGGTGAGACAAAAACACCGCAGGGCTTCTGTAAACTCTCTATTCTCAGAAGTAAAAAGAAAGTAAAGTGGCTCTGCAGAGGAGGCTGCTATAGCAGAATACATCAGTATTAAGCTGCTTATGAATACATAAATACAAACAGGGAGAGTGAAAGCGTCAGTGACACGGAGTAAATGTGTGTTTTAGGACGAGGCTATCAGATTACTTTGAGCTGTTAAGCCTGTAACAAGAAACTCTTATTATAACACGGCGTCAGCTTCATTATTCATACGAAAGTCCTGGAAACCCCAGAATGCAAAGGCTTTCATTTTTTGGACATTTGCAGCAGAAGGAGGAGGAAGGCTCATTAAATGCTGCAGGACGGTCAGCCAAGGCCGAGGCTCCCCGAGGAAATCATTTAGTAGTAAACAAAAGACGCTGCAGACTTATTCTGCTCCCACACATCATCAGTACATGAAAGTATCCGCTCCAAAGGTGAACGGAGCAGGTTTATGACTAGATGATCGCTGGTTTCAGGTCCAAAGTGACAAGAAAACGAGCAAGAATAGTCATATATATGTTTGACTCTCACTTATCTTTAATAGTGAATAATGAATGCTGTATTCAGTTGTCTTTTTCATGACTTGATTGTCCTAAATGGGAAAACTTTATCACATGTGGTGATTTGTTTTGGTTTAAAGTCATTAATTAATAAACTGTATGTTGTTTATGCTGCGTTCACTTGGAATCAGGCAGACGGACAACATGCATGACGATGTGTTGCCATGGTGATGGAAGGAGATATGTTATATAAAATGATATATATATATTATTATATCCTAGTAATGCATGTTTCTCTTAATATTCTACTGCAAAATCAAACAACTCTTTTCATTTGTGTGAGTGATCAATGTTACGTCTGGTTGTAAATTCTAGAGATAGACACTGATATGGATCGGATAGTGACTCACATAGCTGGACCGGGTATCTGTGACAAAGATCCAATCTGCTATCAGATGCCATTATTTGAATAGATAACAATTGAGTACATTTATATCTATTCATATTTTGTTTTACAAAGTTGTGAAAACAATGTTTAAGTCAGACCTGATGTTGCCTCACAAATAGAAGAACGATCTGTTTCTTTCTCTCAGCTTATTTATTAAACACAAATATTGGATACTCAAAGCCCAGGCGTCGGTATCGGGAGTGAAAAAGTCGGATTGGTGCATCCTTTTTCAATTTCGCCTCTGAGCATGGCAACAAGATCAAATATTTTAACTTCTACTGTTTCTTTCGCTTATATTCTCTCATGGCCTCACTCATTTACTAACATGATATCCAGTTTGCCGTCTGTCTTATTCCATGTTTACAGAAAAGTTTAAAACATACTGTTTACATTATTTAAAGTAAATAAATGTGAGGGTGTATTAGAAACCACCTAATGGGAAAAAAAATTATCAGCATTAATATGGACAAGAAAATGCTTTTATTTTGAAATTGCGAGAAAATAACCCGCCCAGTGCTTTGTGGATGGCTTTAGTGAGTCTGAGCATGTTGGGGAGTCGAAATGATACATTCCAACGACATCTTTTATGTTTATTATTTGAAGCTTCCAATACAAAACATTACAACATACAATACAACAATATGAGCACAATTATGATTTGTTTTCTACACCAATTCTCTGCTGATAAGATCTCCTGGCTCAGTATGTTCTCTGGTAAAATGCTAGATATTGATGGAGCAGTTTCAGATGATTTTATTTTCAGTTTTCCGACACTGAAGGCTGCAGGTTTTGTTTTTCTCCTCCCATGAGATCCTGTGATGGATGCTGGACGCTTGTTAGTATTCCGTCAGTCAGAAATGTGTGATGTGAAGCGTTCGTCCTTGTCTGTGAGCCTTGACTTGCCACTGAATTGTTTAAAAAAAAAAAGTCTTCATGATTTATAAAACCGTCGCCGTTAAACCTGTTGTATTTTTGTGAGTGACGTTCCTGCTGTTTGACTGACTGTCCGTCCTCGGCGGGGCTTCAGTCAGTAAGGAATAAATCCTGCTTCGAGAACACATATAAAAGTCTCTTCTTTTATAACTGACACAAGCAGCTGATTAGCATTCAGCTCGACTCCCGGTCAGCGTGGCTTCCTTTTTCTATGATAGAAAAGTCAGAAGATTGAAGTTCTAATCCTCAGTTGTTGGTAAATATTTTTGCCTCAGTCCACAATAAACTGATTTATCTCCTCTGCTTTCATCCCCTTGTCTCTCGACCTTTAACCTCTCTCTCTCTCTCTCTCTCCTCTCTCTCTCCTCTCTCAGGACCTGGCTCGATGGTCGGATAGCGGATGCCGGGAGTGTGAGTGCCGTCACGCCGAGGTGACTTGTTATCTGCGCTCCTGCCCCACCTGCCCGCCGGGAACCCTGGTCGTCAACCGGGGGGGACGCTGCTGCCCCGAGTGTCACCAAGGTACGTCGCTGCAAAGGATGCTGGGAGTTTGTGCGTGTCATGTCTCTAACATCCGTCTTTAACGAGACTTGTTTTTACTGTCTTCTTGTTTTTGTTGTCGTAAAAATGGCTGCGATGAAAAAGTTCTGAGGATTTATGAATGAGCTTTTAGAATCAACCGTCACACACTGTTAAGTCTTTGACATTCCCAAGAGTTATTTCGGGATATAAGTTTTACCACAGTGCCCTGAAAATGTCCTACACAGTCACAGAAGTGTTTACAGGCATAAAAATACCACTAACTAGCATAAGAACGTATGTGAATGTCATACTACGTCTCTGCTTTGTTGCATATCAGTGTTGTTTTCCACCACTGTGGGTGTTGAAGTTGGCTTCTCTGCTTTTTCTTTGATTGATTTCTCCCCGTATGATTATTTGTGGTTGGTACAAATCCGGGACACAAGAATGACGTCCTCTCAGTTTGATTCTGTGGGATTTGACACAAGAACTTCACATTTTTGATGGAAATAACTGCGTTATCTCTCATCCTACCAACATATCTAACATGCAAGGACTACCGACTGAGAATAAACTAGTGTAAGAAACTAAAACATGAGCAGTAAGTTAACTTATTTCCTCTCAAAACATTATTAGTTATGCCATTAATGTTAATTTTAAGAAAGTTACAGCTGCATATTGTCTGAATGAAAACAGACAGAGCACATGAGGGAATCTGGTTTTCTGCTTCTGTGTCTTTTTTCTTCAAACTGAATGGCAGAGTGAGTGAAACTTTTAAATTAGGGCCCACGGCAGACATTTGATACATTCAATCTGTTAAAAAATGATAATGAATTGGATGCGTATGAACACAACATTGGTATTTTAAAATAGAGTCAATCAACAAATTGCAAATTTCCCCGCTGCGGGACTAATAAAGGATTATCTTATCTTATCTTAACTCTAATACTTCCGTAGTACACTTTCATGTAGTACTCTGTGTACTCTCCACAGGGTTAGCGTTAGTGATGACTGCAACATTTAACAATATTTTAGTTATTGTGGCTTTTTAACTTTTTTTACTTATTTAATATTCTGTACTGTGTTATTACTTATTTACTTATTTATAATATTATCATGTTTTGATCTTGTTTTTTACTTATGTCTCTTGTTTGCACTATCCTCTCTGCTGCTGTAATCCTGCAAATCTCCCACTGCAGGACTAATAAAGGATTATCTTATTTTATCTTAAAATTTTACAACTTCTTCCAGTTGTTTGCTCACCTGACAAATGTATTAAAACAGAAAATAAATGATTTGTGTGATTTTA